>NC_056728.1:338057914-338187914 GCF_019279795.1 Protopterus annectens | reverse complement strand
TCAGTCCCTTGGGCCCCAGGTTGTCAGTGAATGTGTTATGCATTGCCTCTTAGCCAAAGGCAAGGCAAACTGAGCATCCCTATGTCTGCCTTCAGGGACATCAGCAGGGGGTTCCTCCTCCGAGTCCTCCTGTGACTGTGGCTGTGGTGACTTAAGCACTGGTGGGTGGCTGTATAGCCCATTCATTTGCTGATCCTGCTGCAGCTGTTTCCTCAGAATCATATTTTGTAGCATAGCACATACTCTGACTATATGTGCACATGTGGCTGCAGAATACTGCATGGCTTCACCAGATATATCTAGGCAATGGAACCATGACTTCAGCAGCTGAAACACATGCTCTATGATGTTCATAGTCTCTGCATGTGCCTCATTATGGCATACTTCTGTGGGTGGTTGTATATTTCTGAAGGGTGTCATCATTGATGGTTCCAGGGCATAGCCAGCATCCCCCAGTAAATGGCCATATGGGATGTCCCCCCTAGCAAACATCTGGTACAACTGAGGTGTGTGCCAGATATGGGAGTCATGATAATTGCCAGTGCACACATTCAGGATAATCCCCTGTGCATTGCACACAACCTGGCAGTTGATGAACTGATACCCCTAGCAGTTAATGTAGATTCTATCCTTCTCACCAGGTGGAGCCTTGATGTGGACATGGGTGCAATCTATGGCACCCAGTACTTCAGGGTAGTGTGCTGCAAGGTAGAACTGTTGCATATTGCTGGTCCTCACCTCAGGAGAGAGTGGAAAAGATATGTGCTCACTGGTATGTAGTAGCATGGCATCCAGTAACTGGTGGAGCACCCTGGATGCTGATGCCTCTGAGACCCCCATCATGTCCCCAGTTGGTCTTTGGATGGTACCTGTGGCTATTAACCTAAGGGCTACACATACCTTTGTTTCCACTGTGATGGGTTCCCCTCTGTTGGTTCTGGCTCTGAGTTGAGGGCTGCAGAGCTCAGTGAGTTCTTGTAACATGTCCCAGTCCACCCTGTAGCACTCTACAATCTCCGGCTCATGTAGTTCCAGGAAGATTACTCTGAGCCTGAACACTCTTCTCCTTCTATGTCTAGGCCTATTGTCAGCAGCACCAGCAGCATTGACTTCAGCATCTAGCACATACGATGTAGCAGACCTGTAGCAGCCCCTAGCATTATCTCAGTTAAAATTCCCAAGTCTGTACTCCAGTGGTTCAGAGTATTAGGAAAAATCAGAATGTAGGGTGTATGCATACTTTATATAGGTGTGATTGACTAGGTATTATGCATTTCACCTGCCTAGATTCTAGTTTACATCATTTACTGTCCCTTCTTTATTGTGTGATGTGGCACTTTTTGCTGCGCCATGCAGAATAGCTCATACAAAAGTCAAAATCAATAATTCAATATATCCAGTTTTAATTACTTGCTATCTATGTCTTCACTATGACATGGGTGGTCTTTTTCATGAAAACATCCTCAGCTATTCAGTGCACCGCACAAACACATGCACTGGGAATTAAAACATTCTTAAAACTAACGGGACACCCCCCTCCCCCCCACCTGCTGGTATCCACATCCAGAGGAAATATCAACATGGTGTAGGAGCCTACATGAAAGAGATCTGTGGACATGGTTGCTCCTTTTACTGATTCAACAAATTCACCTCATTTCCATACATATCCATACTGACAGCCTGGTAACAAAATGGTTCATAGCTGTATGACCTAGGCAACATCACCAATGCACCATTGTATGGATCTGACTCAAAGTCCTATAATACATTGCTGACAAATATTATAAAATACCTATTATTCCTTTTTTTTTTTATTTTTCATTTCGACATGTTTGTGCAGTGTGGCACATAGTACAAACACTGCAAAATCATTACATATTCCCTTGCATTTTCAGACATCCATGATGCATTTTTCACTCATTAATGTAGAGGATCTAACCATTTCAGAGGAGTTACATCCATATCTGTGGACTTTTACATCCCCTTCTTTCTGTGTACACTCCTGTACATTGAAAATTGTAGTGTACACTTTGAACAAGGACACAGGGTCTACATGGATGCCTTTCTGCTTGTTCGTTTGCTCCACCTGTGTCATTTGCATAAGATTCACCTGTTTATGTGGTAATTTGCATTGCATGGAACTTTCCTTGTTTACGCATGCTTGAGTGCCGCTAAGTGGTGCTTACTGAATCTAAAATCATTCGCTCTCATCTACGCATTGTGGAATGATGCGTACATAAAAAAATCATGTAGGCTTTAATGAATTCCCCCTAACGACTTTAGGACAAGAAAATGGTGATTAGTTTGATTATTTAGAAAAAATGATAGAATCAACTAAAACTCTATGTGCATGCATCTCATGTCAAGTATACACCATCCTAAATAATGGCTAGTCTGTTGAAATAGACTGGATCACTATTTCAACCTTATAAAAGCTATTCTCATTCCTCCTACTTCAGCATGAGTGACAAATGGTCCTGCTGTAAATTGTTGCCTTCCACAATGGTAGCAGTTCTATAATAACTTTTTACACTAAAGTACGGTCCATCATTAATGTATCTGCAAGTTTTACATCTCCCACATTTAACCATCTTAGACCTATATTATAGAACCATCAGTTGTTCAGGGCATGTTAACTATGAGTATTGGAGTAGTATTACTAGCAACCTGTGTCTCATGTACTTCATATTACTTTGACAAAACCAAAAGAAAACTTAAAGATAGAATTTATGAACATATGAGAGATATTAAAAACAAGAGAACTATGAATGCACTATAGAGACACTCACTGGTTTGTGATAACTTTGATAAATTCCATATTATTATTATTATTATTATTATTATTATTATTATTATTAAAAAAGTAAACCTTAATCCTAGATGGGTTGACATTGAGAGTCTATTGGAATATAACAAGCTACAGTATGCTAGCAAATCAGGTTAAATGCTAGCCAACCACCAGGTTTGAATGACAGTCTCTCTTTAAAAAGTGTTTTGAAAATAAGACCATTTAACATTTAAAAGTTTGAAGAAAATTATTTGGTAATTTAATTTTATCTTATACACAAACTGTTTTTTGTTTGTGGTTTTATGCATTAGATAATATATATAAATGTATTTTATTCAAAGTTTTTTTTAATGGGAAATTTTTAATACATATTTTTATCAGGGGTGGGTTTATAATTTATACGGGAGGTTGGTATAATGGTTAAAGTGCTTACCTTATAAACCCAAAGTGCAGGGTTTGATTCTCACATGGAATAATTAGGAAGGTTTAACATGGTCCATAAGGGCAGTTAGCCTAGTACTAACCTATGAGTGACACCAGTTTGGCATTTTTTTAAATAGTGATGAGTGACTTTGGTTAATATTCATTAGATGTTTAAAATGATTGACGTTCAAGATTTTAAATAGCTGACTTTATCATTGTTTTTAAATTACTCTGCTGAAATCCCATTTTATGCTTGTTAGAGACAGTGCTTAGCATTAAAGTTGATTATTGCACAACTTGGTTACACCTGTTTACTGCTACCTGCCTTGGTTCTTCGTCCATTTTTGAGGTCATAAAATTCCTGAAGGCTGCTTTTCTATGAGGATAAAAAGCACAGGTGAAACTAATGAATGACTCAGTGAGAGATGTTCCAAGTATAACTGCAATCTGAGATGGAATTGGACTAAATCCATTGAAACTTCCTGTAAGCACCCCTCCCCAGCCCCTGCAGCCAAAACTGGGACATGCTCAGAATGCCAGAAAGGGGATAGACTTCACAAAGTGATAATTAAGTGCTCATTGACAACAGCCAATAAAAGAGGAAAGGGAAGGAATTATGTGGTTAAATTATTATAAGATGTGGACATCAAATGATACCCCGTGTTTAAGAACACTAAAGATATTTGGGGATGTGAGGGTGAAAACAGTTTTCAGACACTAACCCTGTTTCTGACTGGCTTGGAATTGCCTTAAAGCAAACAAAAGACCTGCACTATATTCTACAACCACAATCCTAATGTAACTGCAGTTCTGTTCTTCCAGTAACACAAAATAGCCATCTAGTAAAACACAATCACTTTATTCTAGCACGCTCAGTGTAACCACCTTCAAGGATTAAACCACCTTCAAGGAATAAAGCAGTTATAAACAACACACTTTTAATATAAAATTTTAAATTGCATTCAATTAATTAATTAAACAATTAATTAAAACAGCAATAAATTTAAAGCAAACATCTCCAATTTAACTCATTATTCAAACCCTTAGGGATTAGGGTCTTGTATTTTAAAATATATATACTTTCTTAATACATTAACTTTTGTTTTAATACATTTTCATTACCTTCCATACATTCAATTTGTTCCAAAACAGTGCCATGCAACAAATTACCACCACTGTTATTGTAAATTGTAAAATGTGAAGATATTATTTTATCTTCTTTTTGGTTTTCTATAGCTCTTAAATGCTCCATAAATCTGATATGGCACTTTCTTTTAGTCCCCCCTATATAATATAAATAGCAAGGGTAACTTAAAGCCTATATTACTCCTTTACTTTCACAGGAAAACATCCCCTTAGGTACAAATTTAACATCATTTATACTATGAAATGTATTGCTAATATGTGTACATATACTACATTTATCACATCTAAAGGTTCCTTGTCCTAATAAAGGTCTTTCAATTTCCATCTTTGGAATAATAAAAGTGCCATGAACCACCATGTCTTTTATGTTTTTACCTCTATTGTATGAAAAAAATGGTTTCTTAGGTAAAACAGTAGCCAAGAATTTATCTTGTATTAAATATTCCCAATAATATTTGATCATATCCACCATTGCCCTGCTCTTAATGTTGTAGACTGATACATAATATATTGGGTCCTTTATGTTCTGATTACTTAACTCACATCTCTGATAGCCTCTGTTTCTTATTTCCTTTCCCTTTTCCCCTTCTCTTCCTTTTTGTATCTTTTCCTGGGCTTCATGTATGGAACTCAAATCATACCCTCTCCCCAAAAACATTTTTATTGTTTGCCTTATTTCTTGTGACAAGCTATTTTCATCATTACACAACTTAGATAACCTTAATAATTCCCCGTAGGGTAAGGCACTCAATACATGGGGGGATGACACTTGGTAGCATGAAGGTATTGGCTACCATTTTCAAAATTTCTGTGTATATTTGTTGAGACACTAGCATTCTATTTTCCTTCTAAAATCACATTTAAATAAACTACCTTGGTTCCTTTTTGTACGCCATCAAAAGACAGGCCAAGTGGATTTTTGTGTAAGTCAGTTATAAATCTTTACTTATCTCCAGTCACCTTCACACACAAAAATGAAATCATCTATATAACGAAAGTAAAAATCAACATATTTTTTCATAAAATCTAATTTCCATAAAAAAGTAACCTCAAAAAAAGTCATAAACAGGTTGGCATACATAAGGGCGAAGGCTGCCCCCATTGCCATACCTTGCCTTTGTCTATACATTTGATTATCAAAATAAAAATAATTATTCTTTAAACAAAAATCTACAATCTCCACAACAAAATTAGAAAAGGGAGTATCACCCAAAAAATATTTGATAGCCCTTAACCCATCCTCATGTTTAATTGATGTATATAAATTTTTTACATCAAGTACTAACCAGTACTTACATTCATTCCATACAGGTGGGGAACTTTTTCTTAGGAAATCAAAACTATCTTGTACATATACAGGTGACTTTTGCACATACATTAATAATATTTTATGTAGCACTACACCTATGTTATGAAGAAAATATTTGCAGGCCGAGATTAGCGGTCTACCTGGGGGATTCTCTAAACTCTTGTGTACTTTTGGCAGGCAAACAATACAGCCTTTTCACTGTTCCTATTGAGTAATTTATCTTTCACATCCTTTATAAAAAAATACCGTAACCTCATATTTTTATCCAATAAAATCTCATACTTAATTAAAGCCTGCTCATACTTTACTTTTTCACATTTTTCATATACTTCTTCATTTTCCAAATGGTCCATGCACATCTTATAGTATTGTACTACATTCATAATTACTATCTCATTGCCTTTATCGGCTGGTTTTATTATTAAATCCTTCCTGTTCTGTAGTTCCTTCAGTGCTTGCCATTCCTTAAATGTCAGATTATATTTTATATTTATTTTATTTTTTTAAAACTTCCTCACAAATATTTTCACCCCCAAAGCCTATCATAGAATCAAAATGTCTTATATGCGCATTTTCAAATGGTGGGATAAACTTATTTAGCACAGGAATATTAGACACGTGTATTTTAAAATATGCATTTAAATCCGTCTCCCCCTTAACAACATTCATTTCTTCCATTTCTTCATAACATAAATAAAAACTATCCTTTAATTCACTTGATACTTGAAAGACATCATTAATGTCTTCATTAACATTATTTGTTTGCATAGCAAAATAACTTCTTAAATGCAGTTTGTGAATAAACTTAAACATTTCCTGCTTTACTACATGTGCCCTTGGTATAACAGTGGGCACAACTTTAAGTCCGTGGTTTAAAACTGCAACCTGTTCCTCTGCTAGATTACAATTAGACAAATTGAGCACAAGATTAGATTCAATACATACCTTATAAGTACTATCATCTACATATTTTGTTATGTTGTTGTCCATAACCTTGTCCTTGTTTAAAGTCCCTCCTTTGACCTTTGTTTGTGTTATTGTCATTGTATCCATAATTTCTGCCCCTTTTCTGACCCTGTTGGTGCTGGTTTCAGTCCTCATTGCTCTGAAATTCCCTTTTATACTTTTCTGAATGCTGCGGTTGAGGCAAATCAGGGAAAATCTTCATTTTTGTCTGTTCCATAGTAGCTGGTACCTTCTGATGACACAAAGGAAGTTGAAGAAGCTCTTTTAAAGCTTATGTGATGACATTGTTGATTTTTCATTTTCTGATTGGACGTAGGTAGAAATGCATGGCCCTTTTCATAATCATTGATGTCTCTCGTCAGTTTGGTTTTCTTATACTCTGTTAAGTCCGTTTCCAAAGTGAACAACTTCTGATTAATTTTCTCCAAAAAATTATTGACATTCTGGGTCCCTAAAGAAGCACTAATGGTTTGGGATAACAAGGCTAGTTCTTGTTTGAATTTTTTATGCTTTGCCTGATCCCTCTCCAACAGAATGTGTAACCATTCGGTAACACATCTATGTGTGGCATTCACCCACCGTTCTCTAAACTGTTTTTCTATGGGACAACTTAGGTCAAAAGGTAAACTTGGATTTTTTATAAATCTCAGTCCCCTTGGTGTTATTTTGAGATCTATATATCTTTGTAGTCCCAGAATATTAAAATATGTCTTTGTCTCTTTCTCCAACAATTTTTCGAAGTTATCACAAATTTCTCTCTTATCCGTGGGAATTTCACTCAAAGTTTGACCCACAGGCATAAAGGGATCAGTCACTCATTTTGTTCTTTCAGTAATAAAAGCATCAAAAAGAGGGACAGTACCTTGGCTGTATAGGATGGTTCTTTGGAATTAAACTGGGTGCATGTAGTGTACCATTCAGATAATGTTCCATAGTCCTCTGGGATCCCATCTGGGACCCCAACCCTCCAACTGCTCCCAAAACAGGAATTGAATCCTCACGGAAGGGGCGTGGAACATCTACAGTTTGATCTGAAGACATGTTGAACAGCAACCAAACTGCTTCTCTTATTCCACAGTATTCTACAACCACGATCCAAATGTAACTGCAGTTCTGTTCTTCCATTAATACAAAATAACCATGTAGTAAAACACAATCACTTTATTCTAGTGCTCTGGTGTAACCACCTTCAAGGAATAAAGCAGTTACAAAAAACACACTTTTTATATCAAATTTTAAATTATATTCAATTAATTAAACAATTAATTAAAACAGCAATATATTTAAAGCAAACATCTTCCCTTTGGAAAAAACAGAGTACCCGCAAACTACAACATAGGAGGTAATCCCCTGATATCTGAAGAAGAAATAAGGGATCTAGGGACCCAAGTAGACAGTCAGCTTTCCTTTGATAACCATGTTGCCAAAGTGGTTAGAAAATCCTTCTATGTGACCCATCTGATCATGCAAGGGTTCGCATCAAGATCTAAGGATGTAATGGTGCCCCTCTACTCTTCCCTCATCAGACCCATTATTGAGTACAATGCACCAATTGGAATGTACCTGGCTAGACATCTCCAGCAGCTGGAGAGACCACAGAGGTACCTAACCAAGAGGATTACTGGCCTCAAACAGTTGCCCTATGCAGCACGATTGAAAAAGCTACGACTGTTCTCTGTTGCATACCACTTTCTCAGAGGCGATCTCTGTCTAACGTACAGAGCCATGTCCAACCCAGAATTGCTGAACATGCTCCATCTTAGCAAAACCAAATCTACTCGAGCTACACGCTCTAGAGATATAAACCTCAACACAACAATGAATAGAACATGCTGGAGGGATAGATTCCCTTCGCAGAGACTTCCCTTACTATGGAACAGGGTCCCAATCTACATAAGACAGAGCCCCTCACTATCACTTTTCAAGAGGAACCTTGATGAGTGGATGGGTAACAGAAAGTTCACACTGGGGATCACACCAACAGCACTACTAGATAGGGGCCAACGGTACTAGCTGCTAGTAGAAGGGTCTAGGGAACTACTAAAGGGGCGATGAATACCGCACAACGTGGCTGGACTAATTTATGCCTTCGGGCAGATAGCCCAGTACCAACCTATGAACCTATGAACCTATTTAAGTCATTATTCAAGCCCTTAGGGATTAGGGTCTTGTATTTTAAAATATATATACTTTCTTTATACATTAACTTTTGTTTTAATACATTTTCATTACCTTCCATACATTCAGTTTGTTCCAAAATAGTGCCATGCAACAAATTAACATCACTGTTATGGTAAATTTTAAAATGTGAGGATATTATTTTATCTTCCTTTGTTTTTTTATATCTTTTAAATGCTCCATAAATGTAATACAGAACTTTATTTTAGTCTCCCCTATGTAATATAAATGACAAGGGCAACTTAAAGCATATATTATTCCTTTACTTTCACAGGAAAACATCCCCTTAGGTACAAATTTAACATCATTTATACTATGAAATGTATTGATAATATGTGTACATATACTACATTCATCACATCTAAAGGTTCCTTGTCCAAATAAGGGTCTTTCAATTTCCATCTTTGGCATAATAAACGTTCCATGAACCACCATGTCTTTTATGTTTTTACCTATATTGTATGAAAAAAATGGTTTCTTAGGTAAAATAGTAGCCAAGAATTTATCTTGTATTAAATATTCCCAATAATATTTGATCATATCCACCATTGCCCTGCTCTTAATGTTGTAGACTGATACATAATATATTGGGTCCTTTATGTTCTGGTTACTTAACTCACATCTCTGATAGCCTCTGTTTCTTATTTCCTTTCCCTTTTCCCCTTCTCTTCCTTTTTGTATCTTTTCCTGGGCTTCATGTATGGAACTCAAATCGTACCCTCTCCCCAAAAACATTTTTATTGTTTGCCTTATTTCTTGTGACAAGCTATTTTCATCATTACACAACTTAGATAACCTTAATAATTCCCCGTAGGGTAAGGCACTCAATACATGGGGGGATGACACATGGTAGCATGAAGGTATTGGCTACCATCTTCAAATTTCCTAAAAGACCTGAACTAGCCTGATTGTCTGTCATCCCCTCACAAGAAACAAGCTAATACTTAATACCAAAAGTTAAAAAAAAACTTAACATGGCAAAATACAGTGCAGCTATTAATAGAGATTACTAATACTTGCTTAAGTAGCTTGACTAACACATAAACAAGTTATTAAAAATGAAGAAAAATCAGATCATGAAAAGAAAGATCTTCATTTATCTTTTCTGTTGAGTGTAATGGAATAAGTCGGGAATCACCGGGAAAGTGTGTCAAGGGTATGAGATTGGTATGAAAACTTAGTGACATGCTTGGACTTTCATCTTTAGAATATTTCCCAGCCCAGACAAGTACTGGTATTAATCACAAAGGTTCATATGTGAGAATTATTTTCAGCTGGAGATACAATGTCTTCAGGTTTGAGGGGTTAAACTAGCACTTTCTTTCTGAAAACTCATCATAACAAAGTGCTTTGCTGACTTGAATATTCAGATTGCCTTTTAATCTCTTTTTGAGAAAAGGTCTGAGACAGATGCCTGGTGTCAGAGGCATGGCCTCAAGCTCAATGCCGAAAAGTGCATTATCATCCCCTTTGGTAAAAATTCTGTACCCATGAACTACCACATAAATGGCAGTCTACTTAACGCCGAATGTGTAATAAGAGACCTTGGGACCCAGGTGGACAGTCGTCTCTCCTTTGATAATCACATCGCCACAGTAGTCAGGAAATCCTTCTATGTGGCACACCTCATCACAAAAGGGTTCTCATCCAGGAAAAAAGAGGTTATTGTTCCCCTCTACTCGACACTCATTAGACCCATTATAGAGTACAACACCCCTTTTTGAATGTACCTCACAAGACATCTACAGCAGCTGGAAAGGCCACAGAAGTACCTCACAAAGAGGATTACTGGCCTCAAACAGATGCCCTACACTGGCCATCTCAAAAAAACTCCAGCTTTACTCTGTAGCATATTGCCTACTCCAAGGAGATCTCTGTTTAACATATAAAGCTATGTTAAACCCAGAGCTGTTGGACATGCTACACCTAAAGAAATCCCAATCCTTACAAGCTACATGCTCTAGGGACCTAAACCTTGTCACCATAATAAACAGGACATGCTGGAGGGATAGATTCCTGTCCCAGAGACTTCCTATACTCTGGAACAAGCTATCCATCTATGTCAAGCAAAGTTCCTCATTAGCACTCTTCAAGAAAAGTCTTGATGAAAGTTCCTCATTAGCACTCTTCAAGAAAAGTCTTGATGAATGGATGGGAAATAGGAAATACATCTCGGGGATCACGTCTGTGGCTCTGCTCTACAGGGGCACAGGAAATTAACTTTCTTGGGTGCTGTAAACCAGGGAACCTTGTTGGCTAGGCTTACTTAGGCCCTTGGGCCGATAGCATAGTACCTACCTATAAACCTATGTACCTAAATGCTTCACTTGACTTAGTCATGAGAAAAAAGAGGATATGTCTCAAACTAAAGGTTAATTTCAAGTATGTTCCCTTAAGGAAGTATTTTATAAAAGGTTGGAGATTTGGGTGTTAAAGACCATACTTATTCTATACATTTTATGTAATATCTTACCAATACTAAGATATTTAATACATTTGATTGTACAATGTCTGGTCTAAATTTTGACTCTGCTAGAAAATGCAACTTTGAATCTGATGGAGGCATTAGCATGAAATCCATACTGATTTTCTTCTAACCTCAGAGCTGTTATGTGATCACTATAAGCTTCCACGCAAAGATAAACTATTTATTTCATACAGTCCTAAAATATTTTGAAACAACATTGTCTTTCTCATTGAATCAAATATATGACTATATTTTTTTGCAGTTAATGCCAGATATTGGCAATGACTTTTAAAAAAGTCTCCTAATATGCTAAAAATGTCCTTATTGCTCCTGAATTATGTCTATCAACTATGATGATATAACGTAAATAGGACATTGTCATACATTCGGAGTATATGTGTAAAGTAAGGAAACTGAAAGCTCTAGACACGTTGTCAGCATGACAGGTAATTTCATTTCATTTTGCTTTACAATAAATGCAGTCTCACAGCTTCCAATTGTTGTGAAGCTACTAAACCACCAGTGAGCCAGCCCCCACAGCAAAATTCTTAAAGGGGAAGATAACGGGAAATTGAAATATCATGCAGAGCATCAAATGCCAAGCACGTGGGAGAATGATGGGTCATATGCAAATAAAATATATCATTTTAATAATTCGCTTATGGCCACCACATTGAATGCCCTAAAAAAATCAAAAAAGCCACATCTACTTGCAACCTTGTGGTTGTTGAATTAGAGGCTAGTTCTCAAAAGTTCAAATATATGGTAATATTGGAAACTGCACTTTGCTAAGAATTTTGTCTCCAAGTCAGCATGTCATTGCTATTGACATTGCTACATAATTTCTTGAATATAACCCAGTCATGTCCTTACATCAATCAATTGGCAGATAAAGCTTCTCTTAATATCTTTCATCCCTACTTTTCTCCTTTAAATATGAATAATGCTTGATTTCTTTCAAATGCAGGTCACTTCCTCTCTGTCCATCTTTTTCAGAACAAATCATCTTTGCAACTTCTGTTTTTGCAAATAACTGAAATACCTAAAGAAAAACAAAAATGCTAATTACAAACCAATTATACTTAGACTCAGTGGAATTCTCACTAAATTGTGTTGCTAACCAACATGTGGTTGATGACAAGCTAGTGGACTGTTACCTTCCCAATCCGATTTCCCCAGTGTTAACTTTTCTAGGATGATCTCTACACGCACACTTGGTTACTAGATACCATTCGTTATGGCTTTTCTGATCACTTTTGTAAGCTCTTTTTGTTTCTTCTATGATTGGTTAGTCTTGGAGTTAGTAAGGAGAGTGGACTGAACTGCTTGATATATGGTATGCAGTTTTTCCTCAATAAAGAAGATGACATTTGTATTCTGTAGTTGCCTGGTTTATGGCATTGAATATTGATCATTTTGGATTAAAAAGTGGGACTGCAATCCTTATAGTGGACACAATTTTATTATTTATTTATTTATTTATTTATTCTTTGTTGATGAGGTTGGTCCTACTAGGCTAGTCACCTCTTTTCAGAGGAGTTACAGGGTGGTATTTATGCTACCATAGAAGAGTTGGCCAGGGCATCGTGGAACTTCCACTACTCTTTGCAATAGCTGCAGTGGGATCCTTTATATCTATCCAAGCTACCACCAACTCAAGCATATGGGACTTCAACCTAATGTCTCATTTATATCTATTATACTACCATTTCACATAATTCTGCATAAATGTTGGCTCACTAAACTTGAAATAAATATTGTAATACAGTCTCTTAACGTGGTTGTCTATTTGCTTCAAGATTAAAATTATTTTGCATTTTCAAACATACTTTATAGATTTTCCCCACCAAGAGGCTCATATTTTTTAATATGTTTAGAAAATATGCTTGCACTTAATTGTCTGAAGCAGTTTCTTGGAAATACATATAAATCTATAAAATATATCATGTATCTATTATCCAGGGTATGGTAATATAATTTTGGGTGAAGTCAATGGAAACAGAATCACTATCATTAAAGATCTTCATCAAATGTTAAGGGGTGTTTCATGTAGAGTGGTCTCTTGCTTAGTGCAATGTTAATAATGCGTAATTTATAAAGCTTATTAGAAAAGGTAATTGAAATAATTTTGATCAATTTATAATCCCATGTGATATACTTCAGAATATGCTTCAATCCCTCTTACCTCTTACTATAAACAGTTTAACAGCTTTACTTATTCTGCAAGATATTAGACCATACATACATCTCTTCTTATTCTTTTTATTATAAAGTTTTAGTTCCTCTAAATAACTGCCCTATTTGTGAATATATTTACAGTTTGCATACTTAATGGATAAGAGTTATAAGACCCTAAATACATTGTAGCATCATGACATAGTTTGCACATCTGCTAACATCCACTCATAAGCTGTCACACATTTCTGAAACCAACATATATGCAATTAAGGAGTAAGCCTTTGTTGGTGCACTGGAGCCTATTGTGTCACGGTAAAGGAAACATGTGGTACCTTGTCTTCTACTGCTTGTCTCATAGATGTCCCCAACTCCACAACTCTGCATGGAAGTGCATGCCCATTTGAAGTAAATAAGGAAGCATTTTACTCAATTATTTACAATTTATTTTATACATGACCTATAACCCAAAATGTTTATTGTTATAAATAAAAGCTATGTTTGCTCAGCCAGATTTGCATGTATAGTGTCAGTACTTTACTGATAAGTATGCATGAAGATGTATGAACTGCATTTGCTTAAGAAAATTTATTTTATGTTGGTATATCTGTATACACAGCTAATGCATCTCATATGTGTCTGGATATTTATGTATGTCTAAATGTGCTTTGTATGTGTTTGAAAGTTTTCTTCCCAGGAATCCAATGAAAATAGAATATTTCCATTTACACACTCTTGAGTCAACAAATTAAAATAAATACACACATAATTAGAAACAAAAATACATATCCCCGGATTCACTAATCTTCCGCGCAAGACTAGTCTAGTGCTGCACGGAAGAGGCAGTTTAGGAGGAGGACGGCAGTGTGCCATGCATATTAATAAAGGTAGGCTGCCTGACCTCCTAATCCTACATAGACCGTGGATGAGTGCAGGGGGCGTGTCTGAGATCAGAGCTCTCAGAATAAACATGCCCCTGCAAAGTAGAACAGCAGAAACTGTAAATAAATGAGCGAGACTACTCATAGGTGTCCGCAGCATATCCCAACAATGGTCCCCCATGTATACAACAGCAATAGGACATAAAAATGAAAAGAAGTAACCCCTGTATTTATTTCTAAAACTCAGAGTACAGCTAACTGTAGGTGCATGGGTGTGCCCATCGCTTAGCTACGGTTAAAGCAGCTTAAAAGACTGAAGAGGATAACAATCACGAAAACAAACTAAAAAACAGTAAACCACAAACTGATAATTCCAAAGAGCAGCAAGAAGAGGCACACACAGGATAATAGTAAAGCGCTCTAGCGCTAAAGGGTCTGAAGAAGTTTATGTTTGTATCATAAACGAAAAGCGCTTTACTATTATCCTGTGTGTGCCTCTTCTTGCTGCTCTTTGGAATTATCAGTTTGAAGAGGATAACAAGGAAGATATATGCAAACAAAGCAGCACAGCAATAGTGTAGTGGTCAGCGTATCTTCCTAACTAGCAGGCATTCCCAGTTCGAGTCCTACTGCAGTACATACCATTTTCCATGTGAAATCTGTGTATGAACATTTATTTACATTTTATTGCTGTATAACCTACTAAATAACATTTAAATGTGAACTGGAGTACTGCATTAAATGCACATGTGAAGAGTCAGTACCATAATGAATAAGTCAGCAGTAAGCAGGCGTAAGCACAGATAAGCAGTAGTAAGCATATATAAGCACTAGTAAGCATGTGCAAGTGCGTTTGGGGGGGGTGAAGCACGGCCGACACAGATTAAGCAAAGGAGAAACTAACTGCGTGTACGACACTGTGACAGGAAGTCAGTAGTGCTTACCTCTGCACAAACCAGCTTACAACTGCTTGAAAGTGCCTTAAGCACACCGTATCCAATGGCCGGTGTCACGTGTGACTCTGTGTACACTAACGGATTCAGTCGTAGGTATTGCAAAGCATACGTGGCACACAAGGTTGGCCGGTATGCACACAAAACACAGTATCCAGCAATACCAGTCAACTTTAACGGATATGTAGCTAAAGATTTAGAGGTATATGTGTTTGTATAAATACCCATAACTATATAGATATATACCTCCCCCCCTCTCTAGAACAAATGTATACATACATAGATAGACATATAAATAAATACCCACATATACATATATACATATGCAGACACCCATACATCCACATGTCGTTAGATATATATACAGCAATATATATATAAATATATATATATATATATATATATACAGACATATACATATATATATATATATATATATATATATATATATATGTGTGTGTGTATATGTGTATATATATATATATATATATATATATATATATATATATATATGTGTGTGTGTGTGTGTGTGTGTGTGTGTGTGTGTGTGTGTGTGTGTGTGTGTGTGTGTGTGTGTGTGTGTGTGCGTAGATATACACAGATATATAGCTATGATAAGATACAGTACTTAAGAATAACATATGTTCACAGGCCATGCCAATGGAGGTGAGGGGCCCAAACAAGAAACGTGTAACACGTAGCAAACCCCCCTCAGCCAGACAGGGGAAACATACAAATAAACCCACAAACAATGTAAACAATCCACTGCTCCCAAGACTATAGGCGGATATAACTGGAGGGGGGCAGTGGACCCAAGAAGTCTAATCTTGGAACAGAGACAGAAGCGTCCCTTGCGGGACACCCCAAAAATTGTCTTGTTATAGGAGGAAGCCCGTGCGATGACCTATCAAGGCGGAGCATGTACATACCAAGAATACAAGGGTGGGAAAGCCTGATGACCCATGGATCGAGACAACGTACGAGATGGGTCCCATGAAGTAGAGAGTGGGCAGTGTGTAATGGTGTATTTAGACCCCGACCTGCATCCAGACTAAGGATGAGTGCTGTCGAGGAGGTGCAGGTGGGGGAACTATGGGTATGTAATTATGGGTCTAGGCGTGCAGGTGTTTGCTAGAGTGGGTCTATTCGGACTGCCCCAGGGATGTAAGCAATAGTGTTCATTGGGCAGAGCCATCACCCTATGAGCAGCCACTCCCGCTATGAGTCCCAATGCAGCACAGTCTATTTTACATGGCAAAGAACGGTATAACCAGATGTAGATGTAAATATGTAGAGGTATGTGTGTGTATATATACCCATAAATACATGGAGATATACCTCTCCCTCTCTGTAGTACAAATGTATACAAACATAGACAGAATATATATATATAAATACCCACATATAGATATATACATGTGCAGACACCCATACATCCATATGTCATTATATATATATATATATCTATATATATATATATATATATATATATATATATATATATACAGATTTTATATGCATATATATATATATATATATATATATATATATATATATATGAATATATATATATATATATATATATATATATATATAGATATATATGTATATATGTATATACATATACATGTATCTATCTATATATATATATATATATATATATATATATATATACATGTATCTATATATATATATATATATGTGTGTGTGTGTGTGTGTGTGTGTGTGTGTAAATATACACATATATGTATATATATATATATATATATATATATATATATATATATATATATATATATATATATATATATATATATATATATATATATAGCTAGGATATTATATGTAATTCTTAACTGCTGTATCATATCCTAGCTATATATATATATATATATATATATATATATATATATATGTATATCTTTATATATATAGCTAGGATATGATACAGCAGTTAAGATATACATATGTTTACAGGCCGTGCCAATGGGAGTGAGGGGTCTAATCAACAAACGTATAATACGTAGCATCAACTACCCCCCCCCCCCAGCTAGACAGGTGAAACATACAATAAAAATAAACAAACCACTGCTTCCCAGACTACAGGCAGGATACTACCAGTGGGAGAGACCCGCCAAGTCTAATCTTGAAACAAAAACAAGAATGTCCCTTGTGGGACAACCCAAAAAGTCTATGCTTTTCGGGTTTCCAGCAATTATACAGATGTCTAACAGCAGGGCACGCATGTTCTCGGACTACAAGGTTGGGGAATCCTGATGATCTATGGGGCAAGACAACATATGTGATGGGTCCTGAGAAGTGGATAGTGGGTAGTGTGTACTGGTGTGGCCAGACCCGACCTGCACCCAGAGTAAGGAAGAGTGATGAAGAGGAAGTGCGGGTAGAGAACTATGGTTATATAATTATGGGCCTAGGTGTGCAGGTGTTGGCTGGAGCGGTTCTATGTGGACCGCCCCAGGGATGTAAGCAATAGTGTACATTGGTCAGACCCGACACCTAACGAGCAGCCGCATCCAGTATGAGTCCCACAGCAGCAATGTGTCGTTTACAGGGCAATGGGCAGAATAACCAGATGTGTCATTGCAAACCCACAAAATGACACCAAAGAACATATGGTCGCAACATCCCACTGTAAGCATGTAAGCCGAACTAATTGGGATCACAAAGTATTATTACTGTCCTCACCCCCACCCAGGGGTGTGAGTGTCCAGACCTACCCCCAAATGCAGGGTATATACACAGCTGTTGCTGTAGAAGAAATGGCCAGCTGTGGACCTTCCCGTCAGCTGTCCTGCACATCCTTGGAAATGTCCCCACTATCAGCCCCTCTGTGTGGCCCAATAACACCACTTACCTATCGACCCCTGTTGCATTCATAGTAATGTTCACAGTCACAAGTAGGTGACACCCTCCACACAACTATATTGGCAGAATCTGGAACCCCAACCCAGGTGTATTACTGCAGCTGTCCCAGACTACACATGTAAATAACACATGAAGGGAAAACCCAAGCACAGTTGGATCACCACCTGGCGAAGTCCGCCACCCCCCCAACACTCCAGACCCCTACACCAACTACTGACACTGACACCTCCTGTCCTGCCTTGCATACATATCCCAACACCCTGCAAACCTGCACTACCTCTCCCCCACCAATCAGTTGAACGGCCTACTATACAGTTAAAATGTCCCCCACTCCACCTACCCACCTACACCTCCACTATTCACATCTACTCTACAACACAGGTATGGCATAACTAAACCTAACCCGAATTTCTGAGTGTAGCCTAACCAGAAATGCTACACTGGAATTTCACTTAACCTTTCACTGACCTTCGTGAACAGTCATACCTGACATGTACACCTGACTTACGCATGTATAATACCAACATGTACATGAAGTAGCACGGGGGTATGCAGCAGCAAGTGGGAGTTCGCCTGTGTGGGCAGCGGTAAGCAATGCCCACACTGGTTAAGCAATGCGGAGACCAACCCAGTGTAAGCCACTGTGACCAGAGGTAAGCAGGTCTGAGCCTAGCACACACCAGTGCATACCCACCTGCACTTACCCCACAGTGCCCTAGACACACTGCAGCCTACAACCCTCATTGTGGCCAGTAACAACATAATCAGCACTCCCAGGTCCCCCCCTGCATACTATAGTCCAAGTTAGTTACCACAAAGGCATGGCAGATATACAATCAGCTGCTGTTAACCCAAACATATCATCCGGCACAATCAGTCAACAGTATAGGAAATGTATATAAGTATGTACATTAATACCAACAAACATGTGCACACTGTTCAGTCACAGTAGTCCGAGCAGTCCATGAGTACCAAAGGACAGTGCCTGTCCATGCATATTGTGAGAACAGTAGTCTCGTATAATACTGAAGAGAGGAATGGAAAACGGGTCACGGGGTGGGGGCGTGTTTCATCGGTGGAAGCCGGAGATGAGGCTAGTCTGGTGTGTGAGCAAACCGCTGCATCTGTAAACCCTGGCAGGATGCTACCAGTGGGAGAAACAGTGTACACTAGCAAAGTGTACTTGTGACACAACAACAGGTCCGTCCCCACCGGAACACACCAGACATTATGGATCACAATAATTTTTCCACCAGTATCATAGGTGGATGAAGGAAAGGCTCGAATGTAAGTGGACTACACTGTTGAAGAGCTTGCAGAAGGTTGCATCGAGACCGTAATATGGAGGAATACCAAGACATGCAGAGAGGGAAATGTGTGGAGGTGTAGTATGGCAGGGCTAGCAACTGCAGAATGGATGGATGCTGTGAACATGGAGCTCGGGGGCTGAGGAAAGGGAGCATGGGTATGACATTAAGGTAGAAATATGCAAATTACGCAGAGCTGCAATAGTGTAGTGGGCAGAGCACCCACCTATCATGCACACATTCTCGGTTCGGGTCCCACTGCAGCACATTCCATTTTCTATGTGAAATATGTATATGAACATTTTTTGACATTGTTTGCTGTATAACCTACTAAATAAAATTTAAATGTTAACCGGAGTACTGCAATAAATGCACATGTGAAGTGTCAGTGTCATAATGAATAAGGCACTAGTAAGCAGGTTTAAGCACAAGTAAGCATATATAAGCACTAGTAAGCATGTGTAAGTGCATTTGCATGGGGGTAAGCATTGCCTACACAGATTAAGCAAAGTAGAAGCTAACTGAGTGTAAGAAACTGTAACTGGAGGTTAGCAGTGCTTACCATCGCGCAAACCCGAGCAAACCTACGTACAACTGCTTTAAAGTGCCTTAATCACTCTGTACATAATGGCCCATGTTCTGCCCAGCAACAAAATAAACTACCTTGGCAAGGCTCGAACTCAAGACCCTGTACATTATAGTTACAGTAGTCAACCACTAAGCCATCACAGCAATACAGATGAATGAGGTATCAGCAAACTAATCCTCACCACAGGAAAATCAAACCAAACATGTGAACTGAATCTATGTACAGTGTGAAGTGGTATAACCAGTGACATAACATAAATATGTGAACTGGAGTACTGCAGTAAGCATGGATGTGAAGTGTTATTGTAATAAATTGTAGAAGTCCCCAGGTCCCTATACAGTGTATGTACACATGAATCACGGATACCATACACATATATAACCTGTAATGAAGACTAAATCACTGCCAAAAGGCAACTATAGTGCAAATTAACTATTAAGCAATGCTAACCACAGCACAGCTCAATTTAGTAAAAGTAAGCAATGTGTAGGGGAGCCAATCCAATCTGCCTAGCGGTATACCCCTTTAAGCACTGCCAACCTTAGGTATGCAGGTGTGCCCATAGCTTAGCCTTTTCAAACCCAGGCAATCATGGAAAAGTGCGGGTGACTGGCCGTATTTAAACCCCACAGGCAGGAATACATTCCATAACTGGTTGTATCTTTCTACTGTTCGATGCAGTTATTGGATGCGCCACATGAGTTACCTGTTGTGGAGCACTCAGAACATATATGTGATGGTGAGTGACATCTGCAACTGGGATATGGTAGACATACGTTAAGTGACGTACACGTGCCTGTCTGCATGAACAGGTGCCAGCGTTAACATTGGCGCACTCACACAGGGACGCACACACAGTGACACACTTGGTAGGGCCAGGAGTGCAGCTCATCACTAGTGGGATTGCCACAACACATCAATGTGCAGGTATCGCATGCACCACATGGGTCATATAGAGGTCGTGTGGGCAAGGAGTATGAGGAGGTGTCAGACATCAGACAACATGCTTCAGTATGCCCTGGGGGGTTGTACACACACACAAACACACAGGGTGCCAGTTCTGACATGCATGGGTGCATGTCTGCACTGGTGTGTGGTGGTCAACTCTGCCAGGAGGCTATACAAGGGTAGGTGATGGGTATACCTTGGTATCAGGCCACATGACAATAGTCTGCATTGTGGCTAAGGCCTGTAGTTTCTGCATTTGTCCACACAGGTGGGTATTGCATCCGCCATCCAGTCAGCTGGGTGACTATTGTGTGTGGCCAATGCTGTGCATCACTTGCCATGCATGTGTTCCTTAGTCCATGACATGGATGGTGTCTGGGATGTGCACATCTCCCACATGCATGTACAGTGACATGTGCTACTGTACCTGGGGTGTCTGGCCCATTTTGTGAACACAGATTATCATCAGATGTGCCACTCTTGCCCACCTGTTGCAGGAACTGGTAATGGGCAGCAGGTTTACCCTGCACCTACATTGATAACATGCTAACAGCATTCCCTGATGTCAGTGTCATCTGTCCATACGGGGCATGTTGTCAGGCATAGGATGTCCATTGTGAATCAAATGTGAAGGCACAGTGGGGTTGCTAACTGTAATTGGCTGGTCTTGATGTCACATGTATGGGTATTTCTTTGCACCCCAGCCTCTCAGCTAATTTACATCTATTATCCCTGTATTGTTGATATTGTGATATATAGTGGGGCCACCAAAAAAAGAAATAAGCAAAATCCCCTCTACATTGCCAACACTCATACCCACCTCTACACACGATATGAATTACAACACACACCTGTCATGTCTGGGAATTGAACCACTACCTAACTAGTTTACTACACTACAGTGATACATAGTTATAGTATGCGCCATGGACACTACTGAAGTACTTCTTCCCCAAAGGTGTATTTCGCAATGAATGACATGAGCAGGATTACCAAACTAGGGCATGTCAACTGTACTGCAATTGACTAACCTAAAATGCATTGTTCCCCACACAGACAGTGAGACACACACAAAATATCCTCAATGGACATGGGTGGGTATAGAACCCCTGACCGAGGTCTATATCACACTACAGCATGGAGCTGTTACAGGACACACCACAGGGATTACTAGAACAACCCTTCCCCAAAGGTGTATTTCACAATGACTGACATCAGCAGGATTGCCAAAGTAGGGCATTTAAAATGTACTGCGAGTGAGTAGCCTATAATGCATTGCTCCATACACAGACATTGAAACACACACAAAATATCCAGAACTGCTATGGATGGAGATGGAACCCTACCACTGTTCTAAATCACACTACAGCAGTAGCGCAGTTACAAAATGTGCTACAGAGATTACTGAGCTACAACCTTCTAGGAGGTGTATTTCTAGGTGGGTGACATCAGCAGCCCTGCCAAAGTTGAGTATATGATTTGAACGGAGTGTGAGTACCCTAAAAAGCATTGGTCTCTACTCAGTCAGAGACACACATTCACAAACACACTTTGCAAGTCTGGGGTTTGAACACCTGCCAAACTACTTTGCCACACTACAGCTGTATGGAGTTACAGGATGCGCTACAGAGATTACTGGGCTACAATTTTCCCCGAGGTGTATTTCTATATGAGTGACATCAGCAACCTTGCCAAAGTTGAGTATATGAATTGTCCGGAATGTAACTAGCCTAAAAAGCATTTCTCTCTACACAGTCAGACACGCACTCACAATATTGCCAAGTCTTGGATTAGAACTACTACCTAACTAGTTTATCACTACAGCAGTTCACAGCTATGGGAAACACCATGGAGATTACTGAGCTACAGCTCTCCCAAAGGTGTATTTCACATTGGATGACCTCAGCAGACTTGTCATAAAAATGCTATGGGGAGGGCAGTGTGTGCATAGGCCATAACCCATTCATGTAGGGATTGACATGCCACATGCAGGCACACACGGGGTCATATGTCACAGGTACATGTATACAGCTACTAGATGACTACTTCCTTGTACAGTCATGTTGCACAGCTGGCACGTGCACCACATAGGCTGTCATGCTGACAGATACTGGTGGCTAGTATCTGCAGTGAGTGACATCTGCACCTCATGTGTTTGGGGCCCTTTGGCTGTGTGCTGGGTGGGACAGGCCCAGATGGCTCTTTGTGATGGTCACCCTCATCCACACATCTATGTCCATCTACCTTTGGCTTATTATAGTGTGTTATCCTTACATATATGTCTGTATTCCTATCCACTGTGTGTGCAAGGCAGGAGTGGTGCATACTGACATGTGTCTGCACTAAGAACTGACACTGCCAGATATGTCTGGTCCACTGGTGTTTGCAGACATGGTCTTCATGTGTTCAAGGGAGTGAGCATGCCCATTATAACTTTTCAGTATGTTGTTGACTGACATTGCCTTCATTCCTCTATGTGTGTGAGCATGCCCAGTATGTACATCTGTATTGCATGTGTGGATCAAGTCCAGGTAGTTTGTACTGCTGTAGTGACCTTTGTGTTGTACACCAACAGGTAGCATGCTGTGTCTGCAGGGTATCCATCGCCATCGGTCATTTGGCATTGACTGTTGCTACATTTCTGCATAGCTGGGGGGACACCTGACTGTTTCTACATTTCTACACAGGAGTGGGGAACACACCTGACTGTTACTATAAGTGTACATTGGATGGTTGGGCACACCTGACATTTGTACACATTTGCTAGTACTGTACTGGTATGTCAGGTACTCCATTTCAGTCTGTAGTCTTACCTAGTGTGCTAGCTAGAGGCATACCAGTGTACTACAGATCTTAGCTTTAATTACCTACATATTAGTTTCTGACTTCCTAGCCTTCACAACTTGCATCCAAATGCCTGGCCTGCTGTAGTCTGTCTGTGTAGGCCTGGGGGAGGGGTTACCCATAGGGCTCATTCAGAGGCCATAGTACAGCATTTGGTTGTGCTTGTCTGCACTTGTCCTGCTGGCTGAGACTGTTGTTGGGTATGTGAACCTTCCTGACTGGCATTTGTGGGTCTTATGGGCACACATGTCACTCAGCCCATTTCCTGCAGTGGGTTTTATCACCCTGTGTAGTACTGGCGACTATGGTGACTCCAGTATATGTTACAGATGTCATGGTGCCACTATGGGTGTCTACTGTCTGCTGCCTTAACATTCGGCCACCCAATTCCCTTTCATGCTCACATCCATACCATAGCTACAGGTAACAACACATTCTACTCCATTTGGGAATTGGTAGGTTGATTGACTTACCTTGAGGGTGTGCTGGAATTGAGGATGGTGCTGGACGGCTGCCTATGTCGGATGCACATAGTACACTCCCTATACATGGCTGAGCACAGGTAGTGTCATGTTTGGCATCCCTTTCACTGTCTCTGTGAGTCAGAGAGAGGTGGCATTCCCTGGGTTCCTACTGTGTCAGTGCATATACTATGCATTGCCTCTTTGCCAAGGCCAGAGCATACTGGGCATGCCTCCTTCTGCCTACTGGGGCAGACTCAGGTTGTTCCTCCTCCGAGTCATTCTATGCCTGCACAGGCCTTGGAACTGGTGGGGGGGTTGTGTGGCCCTGCCCCATGCTATTCCAGCTGCAGCTGTTTCCGCAGGATCATATTGTGTAGTATAGCATATACCACAATAATTTGGGTACATCTAGCTGGTGAATACTACAAGGCTCCACTGGATGTGCCCAGACACCAAAACCGTGACCTGAGCATCCCAAACACATGCTCTATTTTATGTCTGGCCTGTGCGTGTGCCTCATTATGGCATTATTGTTCAAGTGTGTGTGCATTTCTGATGAGTGTCATCAGCCATGGCTCCAGTGGGTACCCAGCATCCCTCACTAGGTGAGTGCAGGGAATGTCCACATTGGCAAATCTGTTGTACAGCTGCATCAGATGCCATATGTGTGAACTGTCATAGCTTCCAGGACAGTGAGCACACACATTCATTATAATGCCCTAGGCATCACATACGGCCTGGCAGTTGATGGAGGGGATGCCCCTGCGGTTGATGTAGCCCCTACTGTACTCACCGGGTGGTGCTTTGATGCATACGTGCGTGCAGTCTATAGCACACACTACCCCAGGGTATTCTGCTATTTGGTGGAAGAGACGCATATTGCTGGTCAACACCTCACGTGTGTTGAGGAATTATAGGTGCTCACTGGCATGTGCTGACATGGCATCCAGGAACTGGTGGAATACTCTGGATGCTGATGCCTGTGAGATCCCCATGTTATATCCAGTTGTGCTTTGGAAGGTACCTGCGCTTAGTATACCTAGGCCTACACATACCTTGGTATCCACTGGGATGGGTTCCCCTCGGCCAGTTTGGTGTGTCAGGTGTGGCCGGCACAGCTCAACAATTTGCTGTAGGAGGTCTCTGTCCACCCTATAGCGCTCCACTATCTCTAGCTCATGTAGCCCCTGGTAGGTTACTCTGGGTCTGTACAGTCTTCTCAGTCTCCTCACTGTGGGTTGTTCGGCAGCATTCACATAATCACCACCCTCAGCCTCTTGTACATGTTGTTCTATATTGTCTGCTGCAGCCCTTCTCATTTTGTAGGTTTGTTTGTTAAAATTTCCCCCCTTGTATACACCGGTGGTGCAGAGTGTGGAAAAAACAGAGGGGATGGTGTTTGTTTAGTTTATAGTAGTGTTCTGGGCTGGGCTGGTCTGCTGCCTGTGTAAATGGCTGACTCTGATACATTTCACCTGTCAGCTCAGCCAGTTCTCCTTGATTACCTTCCTACTGCTACTTTCCCTTCCCATTGCCTCCCTGTTCAAATGTGCACAGAACTGCTACTTCCTGGTTTAACTTCTTTTTTCTTCCTGTAAAACCCGGTGCGCAGCGTGTACACCTGCTTACACTTTTTAAAGGGTGCTAGGCAGGTTTATACACACCTCTAGCTTAGCTGTGTTATTCTAGGAGCAATCCCCAGCCACAGGGCTCCAATCCTCTTACAGTATGCCTGACACACCCCCCCATGATGTCATCTATATTCTAGTCTTGCACCCAGCTATTTATGCTCTTACACTCTTGGGGACCTGCCTCACACCCTGGGGAAAACTGGGATTCACTATCCTTCACCTCATTTGCATAGGATTGCCTGCTAATGCATAGTTACATGTCCCACACTGAGCCTCCCTCCTTAGCAACCATTACTCACTGGCCAGGTTGTCTTATGCCTGCCATTGACTTGCATGGCAGATGACTGCTTTTAGTTAGAATGCTTATTTTAGGTTTATTTTATTATCCCCCCCAATCCTGTTTGTGTGCTGCTGCCCTATACTTATACAGGCGAGATCGGCAAAAATATATAAAATATATATATTTTTTTAAACATTTTGCAATGCCAATGGCCTTCTACTTGGCCATTGGCATGCTTCCTCACTGCTATGCAACCTTTATTTGGAGCTGTCATAGCTCTGTTTTGGAGTTTGCAGTACCGTACTCGGTTACTAACCGAGAATATTTCTGCATATTACGCTAGTCCTGCACACCCTGATTCCTGCTTCCTGGATGGCAAATTTACCTCATTTGCATGGTTTTCACCACCAAATGGGGTGATTTGCATATGGGGGCTGGGGACTTGCAGCACTAGTGCTACAGCGCTCACGCACGTCAGACATGCATGTACGTCGATCGCTCGGCCTCCATATTGGCAAAATTTCATCCAACACTAATCATGCATGCCGTGCATGCTTTTGAGAATCCAGGGGTTACATACATACATAAACTCAAAGCTACTGCAGATAAAGCTGAAGAAAATAGTAAACAAACAAGCAAATAACTAAATAAATAAATAAAGCAAGTTAAAAGACCAAAACTGGTTCCTCCAGCATTTGTAGTACTTGGGTAATGGAACAGTCATTCTAGTATAAAAATCATTCTGCTTTCCTCCACTTTCCCTGATTCCTGCAGATCTTAAAATAAACTATGTTTCCATCACCAGTGAAAAAGAGTACTAAAAGAGCTCAGACATATAAGCCTGCTGTATTAAGAAATTTCAAGGTTCCCCCACAGAAATCTAAGTAACAAGAATAACATATAAAACTAATCAAAACATCAGCTAAAACTGACTCTTTCAAGACACAAGACTTACATACAGAATACCTCAGGAACTGTGGCACATACATTATGTCTTAGGGTATAATTGTCATCTATGCTGAATGATATATCAATGTAATAACTTTCTTGTTTTTGTATTCTTTATTCCCACTGTCTGTTGATTATCAGTTCCTTCCTGGCCCCATCACTGGCCTAAGGGTAAACCCAAAGGGGAATCACCATTCAGACAGCCATCATGGTGTTGTGAGGGTTTTTACATTATGCTGTCCTGTCTTCCACACATGCTCAACTAAGTAGTGGATGGGAGATGCACCATCAGCTGACTGCACATGTCTGGCTAAGCAGTGGAAGGGAGTCGAGCTGTAGGCTGACTGCACATGCACCAATAAGCAGAGGAAAGGAACAGTGCCATGGGCTGGCTGCAAATATCCAGCTACGCAGAGTAAAGGAGCAGTGCCATGGGCTGGCTGCAAATATTCAGCTAAGCAGAGGAAAGGAGGAGTGCCATGGGCTGGCTGCAAATATCCAGCTAAGCAGAGGAAAGGAGCGGTGCCATTAGCTCCTGCAAATGTCCAGCTAAGCAGAGAAAAGGAGCAGTGCCATGGGCTGGCTGCAAATATCCAGCTAAGCAGAGGAAAGGAGCAGTGCCATCGGCTCCTGCAAATGTCCAGCTAAGCAGGGGAAAGCAGAGGAAAGGAGAAGTGCCATGGGCTGGCTGCAAATGCCTGGCTAAGCAGAGGAAAGGAGCAGTGACATGGACTGAATGCACATGCCTGACTAAGCAGTACAAGGCTAATTGCACATGCCTGGCTAAGCAGTGGAAGTGAGTCAAGCCATTTGTTGACTCCACTTGCCCCAGAAAGCAGAGGAAAGGAGCAGTGCCATGGGCTTACTAAAAATATCCAGCTAAGCAGAGGAAAGGAGCAGTGCCATCGGCTCCTGCAAATGTCCAGCTAAGCAGAGGAAAGGAGCAGTGTCATGGTCTGTCTGCAAATGTCCAGCTAAGCAGATGAAATGAGTACTGACTTTGTCTGGCTGCACATGCCTGGCTAAACAGTGGAAGGGAGCTGAGTCATGGACTGAGTGTACAGGCCTGACTGAGCAGTGGAAGGTTGTTGTGCTATGGGCTGATGTGCTCAATGCTCTCATTTCTGCAAGCTACAGTACCAGCAAGTAGTGCAGCACCCAGCCTTGAAGCACAAGACATGGATTTGTCTGACTATATTTGGGAAATTGCACTTCCCTATGTGATTTCCAAGCTCACACAACATTCCTCTAGCCCTGTGAGGTCCTTACATAAACATAAATGCATTCACAGAAGATATGTATAGGGAATAAGCAGAAAACCAGTCAGCTACAATTCTAGAGATTCAAATGGAAGTACTTTCCATAAAAAGGGAAGGGTATGAAATATCTCTAAACAGAGGTTTTTTTAAATATTCAGGAACAAACAAATTTACACTTGTAATGAGACTAATTAAGTTATGATGCTGAAGAAAAAAGGAATATAAATTAAGATGACTATTGGAAAACATGGGTAAAATAGAAAAAGAACAGGCAAATGGGCACAAGATTCATCTACTTCAGAACATCGTTGTCAGTATGAGACTTTTTTAAGTGACTGCTAGCGGAAGATGCTGTATTATGTTTAGCACAGGGAGATATGCATCAGTAAATGGAGATATTACATTTAATGAGGAATGGTGGGAAGTCATGCTGACATATTAAAGTAGGAGACAAGAACTACTGAATGAACAACCATTATCTCAAACCTCTCAAGCCATGTGAGGTGTTACACGTCAAGGAACTTGTTAAAATTTTTTATATAGCTGGTACAATTAAGCAGAAATTACTCCCCTTCACACACAGATACACATACAGACACACAGACTCATACATACTCACGCACACACGCTTGCACGCACGCACACGTGCACATACACATGCACACATACACACGCATATGCACACATTGATGCAGACAGATGCACACACACACGCATGCACACATGCACACACACATGCGCACACACACACACACACACACACACACACACACACACACACACACACACACACACACACACACACACTCACACAAAAGCAAAATCAAATAATTAATTTTAAATGCATCTGCTACCCAAACGTCACTGAAGTTCATGGGAGACTTTAAACACTTGCACCACACCACACTCATCACATAGTCTCACTAAATCTACACCACCAAAATCCACACATAGAAACACAAAAACATTTGCGGAGGCTCTCAATAATAATCTGCTCAAGCAACAGAGACCTCCAAAGCAGAAATGCAAGCAACCTCCACTCCCAAACACAACCCAAATGACAGATAGACCGCAGACTCAGTGTGCCACTCAACCACAGCCAATAAGGCAAAACAACGAACCCAACACACTAGTCATAGGTGACTCTATAGTCAGGCACACTGATGTCCCACTTACCAGGCTAAACAAGGAGAAGGTTACTATCATCTGCCTGTCGGGTGCCAGGATCCGCCACATAACCCACGCACTCAGGTCACTCCACAACAAGTACAAATTTGACTCTGTCATTGTCCATGTTGGTGTGAACGACCTGAGACGTACCTCCCTGGACTACATGAAAAGAGACATGGAAGAGCTCTCTGATCTTGTAGCCCAGGCAGGTATGACCCTAGCCCTGAGTAGCATTCTGCCATCACACAGAATGATGCCGCAGTACAAGGACAAAATGATTGACTTCAACAATTGGCTAAGTTTCTGGTGCCATTCTAAAGGGATCCAGTATCTGTCTGCCTGGGATGACATGGTTGACAGACCACTATGCTTTGCTAGAGATGGCCTGCATCTGTCACACCTTGGATTCCGGATACTGGCTAAGGTTCTTGCCACCCCTATAGTGCCTTTTTTTAGGTAAGGTTCAAATGACAAATTCACCGCCATAACAGGAGCAGGTAAGCAAAATCTGAGGGTGATGCTACTCAATGCTAGAAGTCTAAATCTCAAAATGCACTCACCCGAGGCACTCCTTAAAATGGAGAACATTGATATCTGTGCAGTGACTGAGACCTGGTTCAAGGCTCCAGAGAGCACCCCTGCACTACCAGGCTACAACTCATGCCACACTTTCCGGCCATGTAACCTGGACAGGAACACCAAAGGTGGAGGTGTGTCCATATTCATTAAGGATATCCACACCTCCAGGCTAGTTGCTCAGCATAATGCAGCCAAACTTATCCAAGTGCAACTAACTCTGGGCAAAACTGCAATTCAAATTGTAGCTTGCTACAGATTACCCACCATGCCCCAGGATTCCCACTACTCTTTTCTTGATGTACTGGAAAATATTAGGGTTCAACCAAACACCCTAATAATGGGCGATTTCAACTACCCCACCATTAACTGGGAAAACTACACATGTACCAACTCCTTCACTCAATGCTTTCTGGAATTCATAAACTCCAGTGCCCTGGATTAACTTATCCACACCCCCACCAGGGGCAACAATATCCTAGATCTAGTCATTACCAACATGAGTGACAGGAGGTTCCACACCTGAAGTCAATGCCTCATTGGTCCAATCCAACCATATGCTAATTACCCTAGATATCCACATCCTGCCCCCACCCCCCCCCCATTAAGGAAACCATGGTAAAAAATGTCTCCAAAGCCAACTTCATGCTTCTTAAGACAGAAGTAGTGAACTTCATGACACCCATGCAAATGGACAATACAGTTATGACTACTGAATCCTACACAATTGCACTTTATAAGCACTTACATGAGTGCATGGATCGTGCTATCCCAAACAGAACTAAGACGCTATTCTCCAAAAAAAGGAAGCCAATCTGGTGGTCCCCTGCCATAAACAAACTGTACAACAGAAGGAAGAAACTGTTGCAAAAGAGAGTAAAATCCCACGAGTGGAGGAGCTCCCTGGTCAGCCTCAGTAAGAAGCTGCAATTCCTGATAAAATCCTCCAAAGCTAGTTACAAAAACAAAATCACCACTGATTCTAAAGACAACCACAAAGCATTCTATAGCTATGTCAAGAATCTCAATGGCAACATTCAGATCTGCTCTGAGTTACAGCACAATGGCACTAAATATACAGACCCAACTGATATTGCCAGCATCCTGGCAGATAGGCTCACTGCTAACTTTACCCCCCTCTCACCCCCTAAAGAGCCCATCTCTATACTGGAAGAATGCAAAGTTCCTGTAATCACGGCTGCACAGGTAAAAACCACACTCTCCAAAGCCAAGAACACAGCATCCATGGGACCAGACAACATCCCAGGCTGCGCTCTACATGAGCTACAGAATGAACTGGCACCCCACCTAACTACCATGTTCAATCATAGCCTGAACTCAGGCTTTGTGCCTGCTGAATGGTGCACAGCAACGGTTATCCCACTCCACAAGGGGGGAGCCACCACAGACCCTGGGAACTACCACCCCATTAGCCTGACGAGACTGGTCTGCAAGGCCATGGAATGTATCATCATGGAACTTATAAACAAAGACATTGGTAATCTCCAAACTCTGAACCCCACCCAGTTCAGGTTTGTAAAAGGCAGATCATGTCTCCTAAACCTGATAGACTTCTTTGAAGCAGCCACCAAAGCCGTAGACAAGGGTAAGGTGGTTCACACAGCCTATCTAGATCTTGCCAAGGCTTTCAACACCATCCCCCACTCTGGAATTATAGATAAACTCACTAAACTAGGTATAAATCCCTATGTCACAAGATGGGTTGCCAACTGGCTCACTGACAGAACCCACACTGTGAAAGTAGCAGACTCCAAATCCGACTTCAGACCAGTGACAAGTGGAGTACCACAGGGTTCAGTCCTGGGTCCTCTCCTGTTTGGTATCTACTTCTCTAAAGTACAGGCTAACACGAAAGGTCTTTGGCTAATGAAGTTCGCAGATGACTGCAAACTAGGAGCCATAATCGAAACTCCTAACGATGTGGACATCCTACAAAATGGCCTCACTGAGACAGATGCCTTGTGTCAAAGCTATGGCCTCAAGCTCAAAGCCAAAAAGTGCATTGTCATCCCCTTTGGTGAAAACTCTGTACCCATGAACTACAACATAGGCGATAGTATACTTAACACCGAAAGTGTGATAAGAGACCTTGGGACACAGGTGGACAGTAGTCTCTCCTTTGATAATCACATCGCCACAGTGGTCAGGAAATCCTTCTATGTGGCACACCTCCTCACAAAAGGTTTCTCATCCAGAAAAAAAGAGGTCATTGTTCCCCTCTACTCATCACTCATTAGACCTATTATAGAGTACAACGCCCCTTTTGGTATGTACCTCACAAGACATCTACAACAACTGGAAAGGCCGCAGAAATACCTCACAAAGAGGATTACCGGCCTCAAACAGATGCCTATGCAGACCGTCTCAAAAACCTCCAGCTTTACTCCGTCGCATATCGCCTAATCAGAGGTGATCTCTGCCTAACATACAAAGCTATGTCAAACCCAGAGCTGTTGGACATGCTCCACTTAAAGAAATCCCAATCCTTCTGAGCTACACGCTTTAGGGACCTAAACCTTGTCACCACAATAAACAGAACATGCCGGAGGGATAGATTCCTGTCCCAGAGACTTCCCATACTCTGGAATAAACTATCTATCTATATCAAACAAAGCTCCTCATTAGCACTCTTCAAGAAAAATCTTGATGATTGGATGGGAAATAGGAAATTTACCATGGGGATCACCTCTGTGGCACTGCTCGACAGTGGCACAGGAGAATAATTTTCATGGGTGGCAAAACCAGGGTACCTTTTTGGCTGGGCTTGTATAGGCCCCAGGGCTGATAGCCTAGTACCTACCTATGAACTTTGAGTTGCTATACATAGACAGACCAAAATTCTTAATAATTATATTTGAGTGAGGGCTAGCTACCCAGTGGTGTGAACCTTGCCTCTAGATGATTATGACTGTTGAGGTGACACCTTAACCCTATGTGCCAAAATGACAAAAGTGACTGTGGATGGATGAATGGATGAATGACGGCTTACAACAGTCTTTCAGAGCAACAGCAACACAGCAGCTCTTTTACTCTAATGCTAAACTTAATAAAATAAGTTTGCGTGTTAGCCTTTATGTATTAAAATAAAGAATAAACAATGCAACTGTTTAGTGTAACAGCACAATGCATATGGATAACTTACAGTCTGAAAATCTTAGGGAAGAAATAAATCAACCAATAGCAGCTGAAAATATAAATTGCTAGTGATGCTTTGCCACTGTATAATAAATAACAGCCACAGCAATTGCTGCCTTCAGAAACAGACTATGCAGTGTTCTTTGAAGTACATTCAGCTGCATGCCAGTGTTGGTTCAGATCCTGGTCTCCCTATGAACATCCTATATTAGGGTTAGATAAATAAAACCCTGCTTAAATATCTCTGCAGAAAGGATTAATTAAAATGCTAGCAAATACAAAGAGGAGCTTGCAATGTGTATAATTACACATGCTGCCATGTAGCAGGTTTCTTGGAATTTTGAGAGTGCTAAGGACTTGGAGTGTTCTGCTGTGGAGAACATTTTGTGAAAAAGCTTTCTTTGCTGTGCTTACCAATCAGTTCTATCTTACCACTAGGGGTAATGTTTTGCCATAGAGCAGTTTTAGTATTGCTGCAGATATGTAGTAACTAAACATATGCAGCAGTGACAGCAAGCAAAAAAGGAGAGCAGCAACAAACTGTAAGTCAAACTATTTTTAAAAAGAAGAGAAGATCAATTGTGAGAATATGAATGAAAACTGACACTAACAGACAGATATTATCTATGGGATAATTTTATAACTGATCAGGGATTTAAAGCTCAAGAAATATCAACTTTTTTGCATATTGGGTCAGAGACTTTTTTGTGATGTAAAAATTAAAACTGATGGGTTGATGATGACATTACTGGAACTGTGTAAGAAAAAGAAGGATATTTATCAATGGAACAATTATTTGTTTTCTGGTAGTAACTTAAATATTGGAAAAATGTAACTTTGTAATTTAGAACTGATGAATTCAAAGAAGGTGATGTTAAAAAATGAGTGCGGGGTCTATGAAATTGTTGATAATATTGTGAAAGTTAGAGATGACAGAAACTTACAGAATGCAGTGTCAAGGTTAGAAGTTGGTTTGACATAAGGAATAAAAAGGTGAAACACTTGCCAAGTGTTATTTTTGAGGCTGCTCACAGAGGGACATTAAGAAATGCTGACTGTCCTAAATCATGTTTCTTTTGTGGGGACGTTTCTCATTTAATTAATAAATGTGATAAGATGCAATGTAACCAGTATGGGGAGAAAGGACATACAGCAAGATGTTGTGTGCATATTTGCAGGTTGACATTTTTGGATGGATTGTCAAGAGCAAGCAGTACATAATGAAAAGAAGGGAAACTGAAGAAAACAAACATGAGTAAGGGCAAGAAGGGCAGGAGAGAGGGTGAAATAAGTGAAGAAGAAACAGTAAAAGAAGAAAAAGTATGGGGAGGAATAAGGAGACAGGGCATGCAAGAAGAGAGGTCAGAAGGAGGGATTTATAACAAATAATTGTTTTGAAGTTCTAGCCAGTGGAAAATCTGATTCTGAAGATCATGGATTGTTTGTACATAAATCTAGGAAAATATTCAATTAGTGAAGGGGTAAAAATAAGAAAATGAAAATTTAAGAATATTTTCCTAAAATTAAAAACAAGGAAATGCAACAACTTTAGAGTACTTTCAGTAAAAGTTATTTGTATTATTAACATTGTAAGAAGGATATAATGGAATGGTATGCTAAATGTGATGTGAATGTCATTTTTTATAGTATGTAAGTTTCCTGGCAAGTGAAGAAAGACTGCAAGCAGAAGAATTATGAGGTGGATATAAAATATGGAAATTAGGAAGGGAACATTGTTTTAGAGTGGCTGTGTGGGGAAAAAAACAGTGAAACTACTAGATGCAATGTTGGTCAGTATGGGAAGGTTATCTGTTGTAGATGTGGGGTGATATTTATATGATTGCATTGTATGCATATATAACTAGCAAGAAAGACAGAAACAATTTCATGAAATATTAGACTATGCGGTGGTTAACAAGAAAATTGTAATTGCAGGGAATTTAATTGTTGTTTAAAGAGAAATTTAAAATTCTTGAAGTGAGAAAATATGGTAAAGTAACTGTGTGGAACAAAAGTCAATGGACTTGTTGAAAGAGAAGCCTAAATCTGAAATTGATTAGTTTGTATTATCCCAAGGTTTGGGGGTAGCAAATGATGATACAGTTGTGATGGGTTTTTCAGACCATTTAGCAATAAGGATGGAGATGATGAATAAAGGGAGTATATTAAAATAGGAAAGAAAATAAAAAGAATAAATAAGAGATTATCAGATTAAATTGAAGAGTGGCAAGGGGTCTATATTATGTTGCCAAAAACTGTTTACAGTGAATACGGCAACATTGACCCTGAAACAGCGAAAACCCACTAATATGAATGGCCAGATCATTGAAAAAATCAGCAGACCACATGACACACTACCTAAATCACTACAAAGTGGTGGGCTTCAACCCCCACACACACCCCCTAACTAAATTCGTTGTCTGAATGGATGTTTAAAGGAAATGGGGGTGTCCTTGAATAAAGGTTAAAGAGTTTGGGTGATCTGGGGAAAATTGGGTGGCATATTTTTCAATGAATGAGGTGTCATTGCTTGGGATAACATTTGAGAAAAATGATGTAGTTATGGTGCAATGTGAGGGTTTCATAAAAAAAAATAAAATAAATATGTATCCTGTGGAGGATGTATAGATTACATTCAGGAAAAGGTTTTAGCTGGTGAATTCTGTGTTAACTGGAAAATAGCATACATCTGAAATGTTATATGATCCCACACAAATATGAAAAGGAAATTGTGTAATAGGTGTTTTATTTCATATAGGATTCAAGATTAAACCCATTAAAAAAGGTATGCTGTTGTATCTGAGTGAAGATGTAGGAGGATTGGGGTTACTAAATCCTATTGTTTATTCTGCTTCTTTAATCTTGTATAGAGTATTACAGGGGGTAAAGGAAGAGCATAAAAATTTAATAGCGAAAATGTTTAAATATAAGTACAAAAAGTTTTTAGAGATGATGAGAATAAGACAAAGAGAAAATGAATATGTAACTCAAAAAATTAAAAACTATCAAAAAATGCTAACACAGAAAATAAAAATTGATGATAAGAGAAAGATAGAAGGATGTGGTATAATAATGTGATGAAACAATAATATTATGTAAATCAAAGGGAACATTTACCTGAAGAGGTGACTAAAGCCATTAAAGTAAAGAAAAAGTAGTATGCCAAAATAGAGTATCAGAATTTCTTGTGCATTCTGGAAATAAATAATCTACCATGTAGGTTATCGGTAAAGGGAAATATGCCATATAAAAAGAAAGTTGAAAGAGTGTGTTTATTTTGTATTTTTTGAGGAGGAAGAGACAACAGAGCAGCCCCCGGATTCTCAAAAGTCTGCATGGAGTGCAAGATGAGTGCAGTAGCTCAGCCGGCAGGGGTGTGCACGAGAGATCCAGCACTAATCTTGCACGGACTAAGCACTGGTATGCAAATCACCTAATTTGCTGGAGAAATACATGCAAATGAGGTGATATTGCAATCCAGGAAGCTTGCAATAGTCCGTGCAAGACAAGTGCAATCTGCAGAAATGTACTCGGTTAGTAACCGAATACATTTCTGCAAATTCCAAAATGGAGCTATGACAGCTCCAGATAAAGGCTGCATATTATTGAGGAAGCATGCCAATGGCCAAGTAGAAGGCCATTGGCATTGCAAACTGTTTAAAAAATAAATCAAACAACTTTTATTTTTTTTCGCCAATCTCGGCTGTTTAAGCATAGGGCAGCGGCACGCAAACAGGATCGGAGGAAAACAAGAAAATAAACTGAAAATGAGCATTCTAACAAAATTCAGTATTCTGCCATGCAAGTCAATGGTAGGTGAAAGACAATCTGGCCAGTGAGTAGTGGTTGCTAAGTGGGGAGGCTCAGTGTGGGACATGTAACTATGCATTAGCAGGCAATCCTATGCAAATGAGAGAAAGGTTAGTGAATCCCAGATTTTCCAAGGGTGTGAGGCAGGTCTCAAGAGTGTAAGAGTATAAATAACTGAGTGCAAGACTAGGATATAGGTGACATCATGGGGTTGTGTGTCAGACATACTGTAAGCAGATTGGAGACCTGTGGCTCGGGATTGCTCCTAAGTTAGCACAGCTAAGCTAGGGGTGTGTCTAAACCTGCCAAGCACACTTTACAAAGTGTAAGCGGGTGTGCGTGCCATGCACCAGGCTTTACAGGAAGAAAAAGGAAGTTAAACCAGAAAAAAATCAGCTCTGTGCACATATGAGCACTCCGTTTGCATGGCGCACACATGGGCTTAAACAGGGAGGCAATTGGAAGGGAGAACAGCAGTAGGAAGGTAATCAAGGAAAACTAGCTTAGCTGACAGGTGAAATGTATCAGAATCAGCCAATTAAACCAGCAGCAGACCAGCCCAGCCCAGCACACCACTATAAACTATGCAAACATCTTTCCCCCTTGTTTTGCCCAAAAACTCTGCACCACCGGTGTATACAGACGGGGAAATTTTACAAAATGAAAGCAAGAGAAAAAATGTTAGGGGCTGCATTTGCTATCATAAACCAGCATGTGCAAGAGGCTGACAGTGGTGAGGAAGTGAATGCTGCTGAGCAACCCACAGTGAGGCGACGGGGAATAGTGCACAGACCCAGTGTAACCTACCAAGGGCTACATGAGCTGGAGATAGTGGAGCACTATAGGGTGGACAGGGACCTCCTACAGCAAATTGTTGAGCTGTGCCTGCCATGCCTCACACACAGAACTAACAGAGGGGAACCCATCCCAGTGGATATCAAGGTTTGTGTAAGCCTAAGAATACTAGCTACAGGTACCTTCCAAAGGCCAACTGGGGATATGATGGGTATTTCACAGGCATCAGCATCCAGGGTACTGCACCAGATCCTGGATGCCATGTCAGCACGTTGGTGAGCATGTATATTTCTCCATCACCCGTGAGGCGTTGGCCAGCAATATACATCTCTTCCATCAAATAGCAGACTACCCTGAGGTAGTGGGTGCAATAGACTGCACAAACATATGCATTGAAGCACCAACAGGTGAGCAGGTTAGGGTCTACATCAACCATAAGGGCTTCACCTCCATCAGGTCATGTGCGATGCCCAGGGCATAATAATGAATGTGTGTGCTGGCTGCCCTGGAAGCTACCACATTCCCACATCTGGCATCTGACACAGCTGTACCAGACATTTGCCAATGGGGACATCCCACATGGTCACCTAGCAGGGGATGCTGGATACGCACTGGAGCCATGGCTGATGACACCCATCAGAAATGCACACTCACCCAAACAAGAACTCCATAATGATGCACATGCATAAACACGAATCATAATAGTGCGTGTGTTTGGGATGCTCAAGTCATGGTTCCGGTGCCTGGACACATCCAGTGGAGCCTTGCAGTACTCACCAACTACATGTACCCAAATTGTCCTTGTATGAGCCATGCTACACAATATGATCCCGCAGAAACAGCTGCAGCAGGAACAACATGGGGCAGGGCCACACAGCCCTCCACCAGTGCCAAGGCCTGCACAGGCACAGAGTGACTCGGAGGAGGAACAACCAGAGCCTGCCCCAGTAGGCAGAAGGAGATGTGCCCAGTATGCCCTGGCCTTGACAAGGAGGCAATACATAGCACATGCACTGACACAGTAGAGACCCAGGGAATGACACCTCTCTCCGACTCGCAAACAGTAAAAGGGATGCAAAACACGACACTACCTGTGCTCAACCATGTATAGGGAGTGTACTATGTGCATCCAACATACGCAGCCTTAAATCACCACCCTCAATACTTGGACACCCACAAGGTAAGTGACTCACACATGCCAGTTGGTGGGGCACATACCCACAAGAGTCAACCAGCAGGTTAGGTGTAGACAAACACAAACAAATGATGTACTATGGCCTCTGAATGAGCCCCATGGGTAACCCCTACCCCAGCCCTACACAGACAGACTAAAGCAGGCCAGCCAGTTGGATGTAAGTTGTGAAGGCTAGAAATTCAGAAACTAATATATAAGTAGTGAAAGCTATGATCTGTAGTACACTGGTATGCCTCTAGCCAGCACGATAGGTAAGACTACAGACTGAAATGGTATACCTGACATACCAGTACAGTCCTAGCAACTGTTTAAAAGTGTAAGGTGTGCCCCTCCATCCTATGTACACTTATAGTAACAGTCAGGTGTGCCCCCCACCCCTGTGTAGAAATGTAGAAACAGTTTGGTGCCCCCCCACTATGCAGAAATGTAGCAACAGTCAATGCCAAATGACTGATGTATACCCTGCAGACACAGCATGCTACCTGTTGGTGTACAACACAAAGGTAAGCACCGCAGTACAAACCACCTGTACTTGATTCACACATGCAATATAGATGGCCATACTGAGCATGCTCACACACTTAAACACAAGAAGGCCATGTCAGCAAACAACAGTGGACCAGACATATCTGGCAGTTGCAGGTCTCAGTGCAGACACATGTCAGTATGCACCACTCCTGCCTTGCACACACAGTGGATAGGAATGCAGACATATATGTAAGGCCAACACACTATAATAAGCCAATGGTAGATGGACATAGAAGTGTTTAAGAGGGTGACCATGACAAGGAGCCATCTGGGCCTATCCCACCCAGCACACAGGCAAAGGGCCCCAAACACATGAGGTACAGGTGTCACTTACTGCAGATACTAGCCACCAGTATCTGTCAGCATGCTGGCGTGCTGCACGTGCCAGCTGTGCAACATGACTGTACAAGGAAGTTGTCAACTAGTAGCTGTATACACATACCTGTGGCATATGACCCCGTGTGTGCCCGCATGTGGCATGTCAACCCCTACATGAATGGATTACGGCCCATGCACCCACCCCCTCCCCATATAAGTATCATGACAAGCCTGCTGAGGTCATCCGATGTGAACTACACCTTTGGGGGAGCTGTAGCTCAGTAATCCCCATGGTGCATCCCATAACTGTGTATTGCTGTACTGACAAACTAGTTAGGTTGTAGTCCTAACCCCAGACTTTGCAACTGAGTGAGTGTGTGTATGTGTGAGTGTCTGCCTGTGAAGAGAGAAATGCTTTCTAGGCTACTCACACTCAGTACAGTTCATATACACAACATTGGCAAGGCTGCAGATGTCACGCACCTAGAAATACACACCTCTGGGGAAACCATAGCCCGGTAATCTCTGTAGTGTGGTTTGTAAATGCATACTGCTGTAGTGTGATAAAGTAGTTAGTTAGGTGTTCTATCCCCAGACCTGGTAACTGTATGAATGTGTGTGTTTGACTGCATAGAGAGCAATGCTTTTTAGGCCACTCACACCCCGTACAATACACATACTTGACTTTGGCAAGGCTGCTGATGTCACTCACCTAGAAATACACCTCTGGAGAAGCCATGGTTCAGTAAACTCTGTAGCTCATCCTGTAACTGTGTACTGCTGTAATGTGATAAAGTAGTTAAATAGATGTTCTAACTCCATACCAGGCAATTGTGTGTTTGTATGTGTGTCTGACTTTGTAGAAAGCAATGCTTTTTAGGCCACTTACACCCTGTAAAATACACATGCTCGACTTTGGCAAGGTCACTGATGTCACTCACCTAGAAATACACCTCCTCTGGGGCACTTATAGCCCAGTGAACTCCATAGCGCACCCTGTAACTGTGTACTGCTGTAGTGTGAAAAAGTAATTAAGTAGGTGTTCTAACCCCAGACCTACCAACTGTGTGTGTGTGTGCGTGTGTGTGTGCATCTGACTGAGTAGAGAGCAATGTCTTTTTAGGCCACTCACACCCCATACAATACACATAGTTGACTCTGGCAAGGCTGCTGATATCACTCACCTAGAAATTCACCTGTGGGGAAATCATAGCCTAGTAATCTCAGTAACGTGTCTTGTAACCACATACTGCTGTTGCGGGACAAAGTAGTGAGGTAGGGATTCTAACCCCAGACCTGGCAATTGTGCGTGTTGGTGTGTGTCTTTGTGTGTGTATGACTGTGCAGAGAGCAATCCTTTTTAGGCCACTCACACCCTGTACAATGCACATACTCGACTTTGGCAAGACTGCTGATGTCACTCACCTAGAAATACACCTATGGGAAAGTTATAGCCCAGTAAACTCCGTAGTGCATCTTGTAACTGCATACTGCTATAGTGGGGTCAAGTAGTGAGGTAGGTGTTTTAACCCCAGACCTAGCAACTGTGTGTGTGATTCTGTGTGTGTCTGACTGAGTAGACAGCAATGTCTTTTTAGGCCACTCACACCCCATACAATACACATACTCGACTTTGGCAAGGCTGCTGATTTCACTCACCTAGAAATACACCTCTGGGAAAGTCATAGCCAAGAAATCTCCTTAGTGCATCTTGTAACTGTGTACTGCTGTAGTGAGATAAAAAAATGAAATAGGTATTCTAACCCTGGACCTGGCAACTGTGTTGGTTTGTGAATCTGTGTGTGTCTCACTGAGTTTCAAGCAATGCTTTTTTATGCCACTAACACCCCATACAATACACATACTCGACTTTGGCAAAGCTGCTGATGTTGCTCACCTAGAAATACACTTCTGGGGAAATCATAGCCCAGTAACTGCATACTGCTGAAGTGTGCTAAAGTAGTTCGGTAGATGTTCTAACCCCAGACTTTGCAACTCTGTGTCGCTGTCTATCTGTGACTGGGTAGCAAGCAATGCTTTTTAGGTTACTCACACTCCTTAGAATTCATATACTCAACTTTGGCAAGGCTACTGATGTCACTCACCTTGAAATACACCCATGGGAAAGTGATTGCCCAATAATCTCTGTAGGGTATCCTGTAACTGCATACTATTGTAGTGTGATTTAGAACTGTGGTAGGATTCCATCTCAACTCATGGCAGTTCTGGATGTTTTTTGTATGTTGCAATGTCTGTGTACGGAGCAATGCATCATAGGCTACTCACTTGCAGTACATTTCAAATGACCTACATTGCCAATCCTGCTGATGTCATTCATTGTGAAGTAAAACTTTGGGGATAAGGCTCTTTAGTAACCCCTGTGGTGCGGGCTATAACAGCTCTTTGTTGTAGTGCAATATAGACCTCAGTCAGTGGTTCTATACCCCCACATTTCAGTTGTGGGTATTTTGTGTGTGTGTGTCTCACTGTCTGTGTAGGGAACAATGCATTTTAGGCTAGTCACTTGCAGTTGAAATGCCCTACTTTGGTAAACCTGCTGATGTCATTCAATGTGAAATACACCTTTGGGAAAGAGTTTCTCTCGCAATCCCTGTGGTGTGTCCCATAACAGCTCCATGGTGAAGAGTAATATAGACCTTGGTCAGGGATTCTATACTCACACATGTCAGTTGTGGATGTTTTGTGTGTGTCTCACTGTCTGTGTAGGGAGCAATGCATTTTAGGCTAGTCACTTGCAGTACAGTTGAAATGCCCTACTTTGATATTCCTGCTGATGTCATTCACTGTGAAATACACCTTTAGGGAAGTAATACTCCAGTAAAGTCAGTGGCGCATACCATGACTGCGTTGTGCTGTATTTTAATAAAGTAGTTAGGAAGGGGTTCTAATCCCAGACATGACAGGTGTGTGTGTGTGTTTGTAACTCATATCCTGTGTAGAGGTGAGTGTGTGGGCAATGTGGCAGGCATATTGCTAATTTCTTTTATCGTGGCCCTACTATATATCACTATGTCAACCATACAGGGATAAGAGATGTAAATTAGCTGGGAGGCTAGGGTGCAAAGCCATACCCATACATGTGACATCAAGGCCAGCCAATCCAAGTTAGCAACCCCACTATTACCCAGAGCACACACTCAACCCATGTGTCATATGAACCCACATGCCTATGCAGCAGCCAATATGTGGGTAGTACACTGCATTTTGGCCACTGATAGTAGCTATGCAGTGATAGCAGTGGGCTACAGAGGGCATAGGTACTATCAGTGGCCAAAATGATAGTAGCTATGCAGTGATAGCAGTGGGCTACAGAGGGCATATCACCCTGTCCATCTGTCCAATATGCACGTACATGCAGACAGTGCACCTCTACTATGTTCCCCAATGGACACCTGCACCACCTGTAGTGCCGTCACATGCGACTAACAACGGACATACCATGCCTGACAACATGCCCTATATGGACAGATGATGCTGACATCAAGGAATGTTGTTGGCATGCCATCAATGTAGGTGAAGGGTAAACCTGCTGCCCATTACCAGTTCCTGCTACAGGTGGGCAAGACTGGCACATCTGATGATAATATGTGTTCACAACATGGGCCAGACACCCCAGGTATAGTTTCACATGTCACTGTACATGTATGTGGGAGGTGTGCACATCCCAGATGCCATTCCATGTCATGGACCAAGGAACACATACATGGCATGTGGTGCACAACATTGGCCACACACTACAGTCACCCAGGTGACTGGATGGGGGATGGAATACATACATGTTTGGGCAAATGCAGTAACTACAGGCCTGAGCCACAATGCAGACCATTGTCATATGGCCTGATGCCAAGGTGTACCCATCACCTACCCTTGTACAGCCTGCTGGCACAGTTGATTACCACACACCCGTGTAGACATGCACCCATGCATGTCAGAACTGGCACCCTGTGTGCTTGTGTGTGTTGTATGGTGCGTTTGTCCACATCCACACTCACTACAACCTCCCAGGGCATACTGAAGCATGCTGACTGATGTCTGACATCTCCTCATACTCTTTGCCTATATAGCCTCTGTATGAACCATGTGGTGTATATGATACCTGCACATTGATGTGTTGTGGCAATCCCACTAGTGATGAGTTGCACTCCTGGCCCTGCCAAGTGTGTCAATGTGTGTGTATCCCTGTGTGAGTGTGCCTGTGTTGATGCTAGCACCTGTTCATGCAGACAGGCACATGTATGACACCAAACATATACCTACTGTACCCCTGTTGCAGATGTCACTTACCCTCACATATATGTTCTGAGTGTTCCATATCAATTAACCCAGATGGTGCATCCAATAACTGTGTCGAACTGTGATAACACAACATAGTTGTCGGGGGTTTGATACCCTGTGCTGGTAGGTGTGTGACACCACATGCTTCAGTTTTACACTCCCACCCCTCCCTGACATGTATTTGCCTCTGTCTGCCTCCCCCACTCCATCTCTGGTGGATGTGGAGACCCACACCTGCTTTGCTTAGGCAGCGGCATGTGTATTTTACATGATGCTCATGATCAGCTGATGGGCTCTGCACAAATTGCAGCCCTCCCCTAGCTGATTGCATGTGTAACAGCTGTGGTAACAATCCCATAGCCAATTGCATGGAAACATACTCCAATACCTAGGAACATCATGGTGGTGTTGAGCCTTTTCAGTCACTGTGAGCAGGAGCTAGATCTGTTGTTTGGCAAACAGCATCTCAGATGGATTGGGGTTTACCTCTAACAACATACACTGTGGAAAGAGGGCAACAAACAGGAGGGGGATGTGCCTGACCTGACTACAGACTATAAGTGCTGCTATACTGCATTTGGAGTAATGTTGGTTTAACAGTGTTTGTCTGGATATGCCTGTTGTACATATAGTAATACCTGCCATGTCAGTTTCATGTATATGAGGAATCCCCATCTGCAGGGTCATCTACAGACTGGGCAGTGTTGTGCCTATGGTTTCATGTGTTAGCCATAGTGCATCTCTATGTGGAATGCAGATGGTAGTGTGAGGATTGCAGTCTGTAGATGCTGAAGGATGTGACAATTACTGACTTTATATCCTTCATAGGACATATGTTGAAACAAACACCGTTACAATGGAAAATATACAAGGTTATCACAACAACATGTCTATATTGGCCCTGTGTATGTGCTGCCAGCCACACCACTGTCAACGTTTTTACATATGGTGTGCATGAAGTGGTGCATATGTGCTGTAGGCCATAAATAGTCTCACCTTACCTAATAACAAGCCAATGATATATCAGATTGCTACATATGTCATGCACAGTAGGGGTTATATTTCATGACATAAGCTGGACATTCTGTGTATGTTTGTACAGTACTGAGGTCTGTGTAGTGATGGTGAATGTCGCCAGTGTGTGTATTGTTAATACGTACTTTAGCCTGTGTACAGACTGTGGTAGATGTCATTATCCTAGCTCCCCTTCTATCAGATGTTACATGCTGTCCCACTGTATGGTATGGTACCATTGTGCCATACATGTTTGTAGGGCCATACACACACATGTCCCATACCACAGACAGCCATCAGACCAAACTGTGTAGCAGCCCAGTATATGTAGGGACATTCTGTGAGTGGCACATATGAGGGAGGTGTAGACCAGATAGTCCATATACTGTAATATTATGCTAGCTTACCATATGTGGCTGTGGCTGTGTTAACATTGGTTGTGATTATGCACTGCAACACAGGTGCATCTTACCCTGTGCTGTAACATGGCTGTTGAGCCTACTATATATGCAGGTACATGTGCATTCCCCCATACGAGATGTAGGGCAGTGTTGAGCCAGTCTGACTGTAGCTTGCACAGTGCATTGTTACATGAATAGCAGCTTAGTGTATTTAACCAGTGGGATGTCATGTGCAGATACTTGCAAGATGTACTGCTGCCGGGCCTCCCTTAAACATCATGTATGTCAGACAGAGCAATGGGATGCTGTGCAGATGTATGTCAATATCTAGTGGGTAGTATGTGTCCATGGCAACCCTATACCAGCAGTCATTATGTGTCAGGCCAAGACAGGAGCGTGTGAATCCAACACCTATGGTGCCAAATGCATACCAGTCGTTATGTGTTATACCCATCTACATGGCTGTCTACATCCATATTGTCAGGCCTGGTACACATGTGGTGCACTAACGGAATATGTGTATACTTCTGGACTGTACAGGGTCTGTCTGAAGTTCCATACATAGTGGCCAATATCTCTGCTGCACTCCACAGGAGCATTACATGCTAGCAGCGGTACTTTACAATGATTTCCTTAAGATGTCTGTCAGTAACCAATGGCACACAAGTTATAAGTGAATTTCAGAATCCACACACACCATGTCTGTGAAGACAATCCCAATGAGAGTAGCAACAGTCTAATAATATACCTGCTATACATATCTGACATCCCCTTGCATTATGACATTGGGACTGTAGGGGATGGGGTATGGCTACACTCCATGTCCAGGACATATGATGGAAATATATGTACATATACCTATCCATATATATATATATATATATAAATATATATATATATATATATATATATATATATATATATATATATATATATATATATATATATATATATATATATATCAGATTTCAGTTCACTACACCTCCAATATATATCCTATTATGGATATTTTTAGGAAACATTGGGGTATTTTAATGCTTGATGATAATGTCAGAAACGTGGTTGGGAATGAACCAAGGTTTATTTTTAAGAACAAAAAGAACCTTAAACAATTATTATGCCAGCGTAATGTAATATCTGGAGGTAATGACAAGATTAGGAACGTAGGTACGAAACCTTGTCTAAAGTGTAATCAATGCTCCAGCATAGATGAAGAGAATATTTTTGTACATCCTGTTACTAGTATAGTATATCCTCTCACAACATCAGCGAATTGTCAGACACGCAATGCAATTTATCTTGCTCGGTGTATTAAATGCACGGCATTTTACATAGGGAAAACTAATAGAAAGTTTAGAGAGAGAATCAGAGAGCATACCTATAATATAATGTTAGGTAATGTACATTACGCTTTGGCTAAACACGTCAAAGCTACAGATTCAACACACCAGTTTAAATTTTCTGTATTACAGGTTATATATCCCAATATTCGAGGAGGTGATGTCATTAACTACACTGAACGCTGTGAGGTTAACTGGATTATTAAGCTTAGGGCTGATAAAAATCCAGGTCTAAATGAGAAAGTGACATTAAAACCCACTCTATTTAATAGAAGACGTAAAGTGAATAGGAATCAATAGTTTGAAATAGTGTATTTTTTAGAATCAATTATTATTATTTTTGATTGGTACTTGATTTGCCTTATGAACCAATTATGATCATTTAAGTTAGTTATTTATCACAGACATTTACATCTTTACATAAACTGTTTAAGTTAGGTTTAACTATCTTTAAGGTTTCTTAACTAAGGACTGTTTTAGCTATATACATTTATTATAAACTTTTTTGATAAACTATAAGCCTTCCGACAAATTTATGAACATTATTATGTATGATTATATGAAATGCATTTAACTTTACAGTAGAAGTGTATTTATACTACAATATGAATTGGAGCTTCTATATGCATGTATTCATATTCACTAGGATTTAACAGTATTCTAATAATAGACACACATTTTTTGAATATCTTTTATAAGTTTATAAGTTGATATATTTATTTAATTGACTGTTGGTACTTATTTTATCTTGTTTTTAAAAAAATGTTTTTAAGAATTGTATTCATATATGTTTAAAACTCTAAGAAACGCATTTCATTATTTTATATGTATAGATTAATCAAGGAAGTGATGTCACGTTTTTGATTAAGCATCTGGTATTTAAATGTTTATTTGGATGAGGTTAGCAAGTCTGATGAAGCCCTTGTGGTGAAAGCGCTTACTTTTGTTAATAAATTCGTACGTTTTGTCAGTTGGACATTTTAAGCTCTTTTTTACATGCTTTACGGTTTTATATGAACAGCTATATACGCTTTTTACTGTTGCGGATACTACTCTATTGCCGTGGTTGTCCTGTCGATGCTACAGACTGTTTTGTATCTTATCATTTTTTCAACATTTACTACAGCATCCACGGGACATTTATTCCTTTGGGGTTACCTGTGTCTTTGCATATGTATATATATATCTATATATATATATATATATATATATATATATATATATATATATATATATATATATAGATAGATATATATATATAGATATATATAGATATATATATATATATATATATATATATATATATATATATATATATATATATATATATATATATATATATCATGACACATCTGCACTACATTGAATTACCACTGTCATGGCAACCACCCACTATAAATCTGTACTGCATGTGGCAATGGTCCCTTTACATTTCCTGTGTGATGGACATCCGTCCTGTGTGTGGACATCAGTGATACAGGCAGCAGGTAGCAATATCTCTTACAATAGAACTTGCACACTCAGAGCGGACACATATTTGTAGGAGGTTCAGGAACTACAGACAGACTGTGGGTAGAGTTGTGTAATGCTTTGCATAGTACTGGTGTTACAGGGTGTGTGTGTGTGTGTGTGTGTTTGTGTGTTTGTGTGTGTATATACTAGTGTACCTTGGAATGCAGTCTGTCTGCATAGCTCACTACAGTGGGCCTAACCTCTTGCTGGGCAGAGGTATGCCTATCATGTGTTGTCCATCCACCACATAAGCCATGTGTCAGATGTGACACTGGCAGTGTGTATGTTGTGTGCTACAAGTACATGGCTCATCCATGTCTATATCTAACCTCAATTCCCTGACTAAGGGTATGTTGCAGACTATCCTGTAACACCAGCACCTTGCTTTGTGTTTGGCAACAGTGTTCCACATATATGCCTGTGTTCCAGCCTCTGTCCCCCATCTACATACCAAGCTGTGCTCATTTGTCATGCTGTTGGGGGATGTTGTGCAGTGGGCTGTGAGTATATCACACCATCATTACTGGCATTAGTACACTGCTGTTGTATCCCCCACACATACAATGGGGCTCAGGCCATATATGTGTGGGCGTCACCTACACAACACATGTGCACCCTTATGCACTGCAGAGGCCAGTGTATGCAACAGTGGTATATGGTCTTGTATTATAGAGTCTAGATGGGGAGCACCATAAATGACCTAGGCTGTTACAAATGTGGGGGTATCAGGGGTGAGCTGCCACAAGGTATGTGGATGTACAGTACCATATACTCCACCTATATTGCAATTACTTACATGAATTCAGGTACTGCAAGCCTACTGCCTCCTGCAATACAGACTGTTCTGTGTGTTATGCTTGTTATGTTCTGGGTGTAACCCATATGATCACAAAATGTCTTTACCTCCTACGGAGTTTGTACAGAGTGTAGATAGAAGCTGCTGAACTACACACCTGCAGTACATACTGTTGATTGTGTGGTATTCTGTGGCCCAGTCTGTCAGCATTATTGTACATTCTGAAGGGCTTGGCTTGGACTGCAACAGTTGTGAACCTTTCCAGACTACTGTATAAATGTAACTGTTTCACAGTTGTAGTACCCCATTTATATTGTTATCAGTATTTGAACAGCTATATGATATGGCATATAGGACCGTTATGGTACACAATTAAAGGAGTCCCATTTCTGCAAACCTGTGTGTGGTGTCTTTCCTATGACCTTTCTATGGGTATATGTTGCAGGCAATGATTGACATTAGTATGTTTAGCCCATACATTGTCCAGTTGTTCAGGTGTTAACTGTAGGCATACTGGCTGTTCCATATTGTGTGCACCTCCTACATACATATCTTACTGTACATATATCTACTTGTGTCTGTGTAGTCACATGTATATATATATATATATATATATATATATATATATATATATATATATATATATATATATATATATATACATATATATATATATATATGTATATATATATATATATATATATATATATATATATATATATATATATTATATCTGTATCAGCATATATATGTATGTGTATCTGTATCCTGGGGACGTTGATGGTTTCCACATATTACATGTTCTGTGGGAGGCAGACTGTACTTGATAGTGTATTGCAGGGTGCAGGTGTTTGGCTGTAGGGGGATGTGTATTTGTGCAAGACGTATAGTGTGTGGGGCCTCTCAACCCCATTAACTGTGCATGCGGACATAGGTGTATTTGTTAATCTGCAATTGCTATCTCCAGATGTATGGCCATATATACCTATATAGATATATTTATCTGCTAACAGATATGTGCATAGATAGCGATATATATGTATATAGAGTTAGTAAAACAACATATATATTTGAATACATGTGTATCTATTCATATAAGGGTATGATGTATCTGGTAAGGTTGCACTATAGTTACAAACGCAGACACCTAGATGTTGGTGTACATTCTCTGCACTGTTGCATGACAGGACTGGCTGATATGTTTCTGAAACATTGAATGTGTACCTGTCATGGCTTCATGGTACATTAGTTTGTCTAGGGTGTGCAGGGTCCTTGGTTTGAGCCTTGCCAGAGTTGTTTAATTTGTTGCTGGCCAGAACATGGCCCATTGGGTACAGAGTGATTAAGCCACCGTAAAGCAGTTGTAAGCAGGTTTGTCTGTTCTACCCAGCAACAAAATAAACAGGTCCTGCTAGGCTCATAACCAGGACCCTGCACATCATACACAAAGTGATTTACCACAAAGCCATGGCAGATACGCATAATTGTGATGTTTCTACATACATATCATCCAACCCAGGTATACAACACTACAGGGAATGTATTCCACCATTTAGATGTATTTGTGTGTGTGTGTGTGTGTGTGTGTGTGTGTGTGTGTGTGTGTATATATATATATATATATATATATATATATATATATATATATATATATATATATATATATATATATATATATATTCATCATTGAATGAATATAACATATCTATATATGTAGATATAAGTATAGACATATCTATATACATGTATATATATATATATATATATATATATGTATATATATATATATATATATATCTATATATCTATCTATCTATATATATATATATGTGTGTATATATATATATATATATATATATATATATATATATATATATATATATATGTATAAAACACCAAACCAAACAAGATGCAGCAAGGATAAATGAGCTGTTGGTAAAACAGTTCAAAAATATGTCACAAGACATCCAACAGACCAAACAATGTTGTAGGAAGTCACGACTTCAGTGTTGTTTAAAAGCTGGAATATCTTTTATTCATGAGGTAAGCATTTTCATGGTGTCACCACCACTTCTTCAGACCATAACAGAGAACAATATTTCACTAGATATATATATATATATATATATATATATATATATATATATATATATATATATATATATATATATATACTCTCCAATTAATTCAAATAGACCAATAACAAGCTTCAATGCTTTTGACTTTCTTAAAGACATACAAACGCTAAATTGCCATATTACTATATTCTATAAGTAAAATCACTTGAATGTTACTCCATTCACCTTCCATACATATATTAATCAAAGCACTCACTTTTTAAAATTCTCCATCAAAAGTTCTTATGATGAGTTGGATTTTTTAGATGTCAAAATAATGTGCAATGCAGAGGGTGAATTCTCTACTAGAGTACATAGAAAAGATTGCCATAGAAATGCAATTTTGCACAAGGGAAACATGCATCCCCAGCATATCTTTAGAAATGTAGTTAAGGGGCAAACCTTAAGGACATCAAGGTTAACTGCCAAGGATGATGATTTTAAATGTGAACTCAATGAATTTAAGGAAAGGTTGTCAAGAAAGGGCTATAATGACTCATATACGGAAGGAATATTAGAAGGGGCTGGTGAATGGAGAAAGAATATAGGTAAACCCTATTTTTCATCTAGAACAACTTTAGATAGAACAGTTTCATTGAAAAGTAAGGTGAACACATGGGCAAGGGTACCAACATACTATACTAGAAATACACATATAGTAACTGATGTAATAAGGAAACATTGGCCTAGTTTAACATCAGACCATGAACTCAGGAATATAGTAGGTGATAAACCGAATATTCTTTTCAAGAACAGAAAAACTTTAAAGAGGATGCTATTTTATCCAAGGGGAGCAACAATGAGGAACAATAGTAGAAGAGGTACCAGCACCTGTAAAGCATGTAATCAGTGTTGTTATATAGACACTACTAACAATTTTCATCATCCTGACACAGGACGAACATTGTCCTTTCAAGTGTCAGCTGATTGCAACTCAATGAATATAGGCTATTTGGCAGTATGCAATGTCTGCTCAGCATATTATGTGGGTAAAACGAATAGAAAATTTAGGTATAGAATAAGGGAACATATAAATAACATTAGGAAAGGGACCCTTACAAATGCGCTGGCGAAACATGTTAGTCAGGAGGGACAGCAGCACATATTCAGATTCTTAGCAATAGAAGAAATAAAGGAAAATGAAAGAGGGGGAGATATATCCAAATATACTGAAACCTCAGAAATTAGGTGGATAATTAGGTTAAAAGCAAACAGAGGTAAAGGACTCAATGACAGAATCCCTATAAGACCTATTCTGAAGAATGGGAAACGTTTTAAATAGTTCTATTTCATGCTTCAGTAAGTCTGTGAGAAATGAATGTTTTTTTTGAGATAACACCACATATTTCTCTGTTAGGTACATTCTCCATGTAACCACAAAAATGGAAGAACAGTGCAAAATGAAAACTAATAAACATTCCACAAAGCACTGAGTAGAGGAGAAGCCAGGCACCGGACAGCTGAAGTAAATGGCAAAGTTTATTTTACAACCCAAACACCTATTATGTATTGTTTATTCATGAGATGCCTATCTATTGGCTTATTTGAATTGTGGCACACTGTATATATATATATATATATATATATATATATATATATATATATATATATATATATATATATATATATGTGTTTTTAAAGTTTTGTTCTTTGTCTTATGAAGTCTGCTGTAGTGACGAAAAATGTGTTGTGATTGTTTAAGCGTTTCACGTTTGTGTTTGGGTTGTACAATAAGCTTTGCCATTACTTCAGCTGTCCGGTGCCTGGCTACTCCTCTACTCAGTGCTTTGTGGATTGTACATTCTCCATGTATTTTTTGTTAGATTCTGAAGAAAATGGGATTTTTTAAGTAGTTTTATTTTAAGCTTCAGTAAAGCAGTGAGAGAAATGGATGGTCTTTTGATATAACACTATATATATTTTTCTGCTAGGTATATTCTACATGCATTTTTTATTAGATGTATTTTTATGTATTTTTTAGCTTTTATGAAAGGAAATGTTCTTGTTTTTAACTTGTGTAGTGATGAATGGAGTAACATTCAAGTGATTTTACTTATATAATATTGTAATATGGCAATTTAGTGTTTGTATGCCTTTAAGAAAGTCAAATGCATTGAAGCTTGTTATTGGTCTATTTGAATTAATTGGACAGTATATATATATATATATATATATATATATATATATATATATATATATATATATATATATATATGTATATATATATATATATATATATATATGGTTCTACCTGACATAGCCGAAACCACACAACACCGACAACCACATCACCGACACCACATATTCGACAGTCCATAAACACGAAACCACACATAACCGACAACGAAATAACCGACGGTACACAAACACGAAACCCCATACACTGCACACACCACAATAACAATTATTAAAACAAAACACATCCCCATTCCACAAACCACACACACAACACAAGCACACCAAAATCCTTACAAGCCCACACTAAACCTTACCCTAACCCTAAGGTCCGTCACTATCGCACACTTACCTACCCGCTCCTAACCTAACTCACTTAACCCGCCCTATAACCTAACCTAACTCACTTAACCCACCCTATCGCTCCCTAACCCTAACTCACTTAACCCACCCCTATCGCTCCTAACCCTAACTCACTTAACCCACCCCTATCGCTCCCTAACCCTAACTCACTTAACCCACCCCTATCCCCACAGACCGTCAATCTCCACACTTACCTGCCTCGCACCCTAACGTCCGTCACTACCGCATACTCACACAGCCTTTCCCCATGTCGGCATCCTCGGCGTTGGTGTTGTCATCCGTCGTGTCGGTCTTCTGCATTGTCGATGTTCTGCCACTCGCGATTCGCGTCGGTCTTCTTCGTTTTCGGTCTTCTGGAGCTCCGAATTCCGCTGTCGGTCTTCTGCGCTGTCGACGAAGTCAGGTAGAACCATATATATATATATATATATATCTTGTGAAATACTGTTCTCTGTTATGGTCTGAAAAAGTGGTGGTGACACCATGAAAGCGCTTACCTCATGAATAAAAGATATTCCAGCTTTTAAACAGTACTGAAGTCGTGACTTCCTACAACATTGTTTGGTCTGTTGGATGTTTTGTGACATATATATATATATATATATATACTACAACATTGTTTGGTCTGTTGGATGTTTTGTGACATATATATATATATATATATATATATATATATTTAAAAAAAAAATATATATATATATATATATATATATATATATATATAGACAGAACTAGGAATGCATATATGTCAGCATATATATGGCTCACCTTTCTAAGGGAGAAATCCATGTGTCCGGAAGCTGGAAGGCCTAAAGTATGTTCTCAACATTTCACAATCCTGCAATACATGCAGAGAATGTGCAATGTGCGAATGTCAGTATGCATTCGCTCATTGCAGATTAGGCAATTTGGTTGTGGATGCCCATATTGTGGGGATGGGGAATAATTGCCTATCCTCACTGTAGTGCACACTAGGGGTTCGTATATCACAGTTGGTGATTGTGGGGTGCCCAGACTCCCAGAGGGGGGGTGCAGGGAGTCATGCCCCCCCATTACGATATGTATTCCAACTTGCAGTTTGAGTGTCAGCGAAGGTGCCTTTAGAACTGCAGTTCTCTTAACTGTGGTGCAGTAAGAAATTACGGGTTAGTCTTTTTGGTTTGCAGAAAGGGTTGTTCGAATGAATGTTTGTCCCCCTGTCAAAGGTGAACACATATATATCGATATAGACATATATGGACATACATCTGTAGATGGAACTGGGAATGTAACCACAACATATATGTCCACATGCACCATTGATGGGTTTGAGAGTCCCAAACAACATACATCTGGCATGGATGGGTATCCCCCCCTAGCCAAATAAGTCTGTCCTGAAATACAATACCAACCTTAGCAGATACCACATGCAGGACCCTACATGACAAGGGCAGTACTTGTTAACAGAACTCCATCCCACCTGTAGGATGTAAGGCTGGCATTACTAACATATCATGCAGTACAGTCAAGTGGCATGTCATGCTTGGGGGAACCCCCCTGGGCAGTTTCAGTAAGTAGCTGGGATCCCTCATACAATCCAATAGCCCTGCACATGGCAATGGTTTCACCAATGTTGGCAAGGACATTCACAAACCCACCATGTCAGCTGGGAACTACCACCCAGTAGCCTGATGTCCGTGGTCTGCAGGGACATGGAACATACTAACAATGAACCCATGGCCAATGTCACTGGTTATCTCAACACAAGGGACCCCGTCAATGTTGGACTTGTCAAAGGCAGAGAATACCACCTGACCTGGTATACCTCCTTAACCCAATCACGACAGGTGTAGATGAGGGTTAGGAGGTGCACAATGCCTATGTAGATCATAGCAGGCTTTTGTACACCATCCCGCTTGTAGGAATGTGTGTAGTTGTTACAGGATCTACCTCCGTTCATGGGATATATTTCCACCAGGACTGCTTGGTATATTCCAACATACCACAGGTGCCATCCAGTGGGCATACAGTCCATCACAGGTCATAGATGTGTCAATTCCCTCTTCCACACTGTTGAGGTGTGCAGCACTATTGGGGTTGCTATATCTCATTGGGTGCGGCTGTTGTGGACATGACTGCCATAATTGTAGTTACTGTTGCATCGATCCCCCCACGTAGCTGTTTGTAATACTGTACAGTTTATGTAATCAAGTTGTTAGTTGTTGTCTACACCATTCACAGTTGCTGAGCACCTCACACCCTCCTAAGGGTAGGACTATGCCACTGGCACTGGCACACACATGTTACTTAGGTGTGGATTGCAGTAGAGTGGTGAGAGGGATATACACCCTGCTGTTAGCATGTTCAGTGTCATCCACATTGCAGACTGCATATATAGCATTGTGGGGTTGTGCCTATCCTGTCTTTGTGGGATTACATGTGCAACAGATGTGTTACTTGCACAGGGACATACCTCCATGTGTACAGTCCTGTACCTGTACTGCATCCTAACCAAAGGCACTGTGTGTTGTACCCAGCCATGACATGTGTACCACCCACTACACTTACTGGTGTCCACTGTAGAAGGCCTGCTGACACCACTACATCCATCAGCCATGTGGCACATGGACAAACACAACACAATCTGAACAGATACTGGTGACAACAATACAACATTGTTAATTAAAGCTATGATACATCATGTCTGCACAGCTACACCTTCCAAGATATTAGCATTTCACTTTACTGCTGACAACATGCTATACATCATTCCATTGCTACACTGTTGTACAGTCACCCTGTGCATCAGAACCATGTTATCCTGTCCCTGCATCAATGTTACGGATGTCAGGCAGTGGCACAGGCATCATCATATGCACAGGGTGTGTTGTTGGTTTGCCAGAAGCCTAGGCTGAGCCATATAATTGAAATGTGTGTGTGAGGGGGCTGAGTATTGTTATGGGCCACTGGCGATGTCGAGGGTGCAGGTATGTGGTTGCCCTAGGTTTGTTGTTTATGTGTGTCTGCATGCACACAGTTCCTCCATGTGGCTGCCCTATGCAGGAAATTGTGGGACAGCTGCAGACTGTACCTGGCAGTGTTTGCAGTTCTCCATCTCCGGCCATGGACACGGGACCTATGCCTGACAGGGGTGCAACAGGCAGTATCAGGTACAGAGCCAGACCGAGTACTGTCCCTCGAGTTTGACAGACATCCACTTGATCCAGGTCCCTCCTGGGACTGGCCAGGGCCACGTGCATGTGGTCTGCTATGACAGGTTATGGACAGCCCACCCACAGTGCTGGAGCTGGTACTGCCACTGCAGGAGCGGCTGTGACTGTTTGGACATCCACGGTGACCTCCAGCTGCTGGCATTGCTGGCATACATCCATGTGTCTGTCGCAACCATCCCACCCTGTCCTGATGCATGCATATAACATTTTGAATGAGTTCCAATGTCACACCCCACCATCTATGCATGACCTCGGTGTAATTATGGATGCACCTGCTAGGTCACGGATGCTGTCAGTTACAGAGGTGTGATGAGCCCTCTGCACCCTTAGACCTGGCCTGGTGTACCATTCCTTTCATGGCTGCACCTCCATGACAGTCTGGAACATGTGTGTGGTTGAAATAGATGTTGCACGTCTGCCAGGGTCATGATGACCAGCAGTGCTCCTACGAGCACTCCTGCACATCTGTCTATGTGATACTCCGCCAGACCATCTGGCTATGGCTGCTGTGTCCTGACACACATGCCATTGATACCACACTGTCCTGGCCCATGCCAGCCATAGGCTGTCCCTCAGCTAGGGCCAATGGTGATTAGGTGTGTAGAGGCAGTGTGACTGTGTGTGTGGATGGTGTGGTTATGTGTGGGTTGTCAATTGGTGACCCAGCTGCAGCCCCTGATGACCCTTCCTGTGCCTCAATACACCTATCTTCATGGTTACTGTCTGTATCAGTGACATGAGATTCCCTGCAGGGGGACCCAGCCCCACCTCACCATCTGTGAGGGGGAAAATGGGGAACAGACTGTAAGACCTGTACAACACCGCTAAACAGTAAATGCACACACACACACACACACACACACACACACACACACACACACACACACACACACACACACACACACACACACACACACACACACACACACACGCACACACACACACATGTGTGCAGACATGGCCACACAAACACACACACACACACACACACACACACACACACACATACATACATGCAGTCGACATACATGGCAACCCATACACTACTTAATAACCAGGTGTCTGCATTATACACCAAACAAAAGTTGTATTATAGCAGTAACACCTACTGTTGTTTCTAACCCATACACTACACCAGACAGCACCTACAGACAGCTCCTGCAACACCATAACACATACAATAGCAGGCGATGATGCAGTACAGTATCGCACATACCTGTAATTACACACATGTCAGCATGCAGGACATATGGGGCTGAACAACATGCAGTGCAACTGTAGTCAGTCCCTGTTACCAACATTATACATGGCTGTGATGCATGGCTTCTGTTTGTAGGTGATGGCCCTCCCCCTTGAACCCACTGCACCCATGTCCACAGCATTGCTGTGCATCTGTTCAGAACCCTGGCGTGTACTGTGCACTATACCTCACGGGTGTGCACACCATTGCAGGATGTGTCTCTGTGTGTCAGATGTGTTTCCACTGCTGCTCAAAGTCTCTGTGTGTTCCTGGATCAAGTGTGGACACATGTGTTTAGTGACTACTTGATGTGTATTCACATATGTCATCATCAGTGGTGCATGTATGAGTGGTAGATTACCATTAGACCAATCACAGAGACATTGTACTGTACCTATGGTGAGTGTAGAGATCATTATTGACCATGATTGAGCCCCGGCCGATGTTGCATGTGGTACACATAGGTTCATAGGTGAGTATTGGTCTATTGGTCATAGGGCCTACATAAGCCTAGCCACAGGGGTTCCCTGCCATGCACCACCCACTAATGTTATTCCCTTGTGCCCCTGTCAGGCTGTGGCACACACATGCTACCCAGGGTGTATTCCCCATTCTCCATCCAATTGCCAAGTGTTTCTATCAAAAGGGACAATGAATAGCATTGCCTGACATGTATGGGTAGTCCGTTCCAGAGTGTGGTGATCACCACAGGACAGGGCCCTATCCCTCCAGTATGTTCTGTGTAATGTGTTGATTAGGTTTATGACCCTGGAGCGTTTGTTAGCAGAGGGAGTGGGATGCCATTATATGTAGCATGTTCAACTGCTCTGGTGTATGACATAGCTGTGTATGTTGGGCAGATGTCAGCTGTGCCTGGGCAATGTGCACTGGAGTGTAGCCACAGCTGTCTGAGATGTACTGTGTATTGCATGTGTTTGAGGCTGGTAATCCCATTAGTGAGGTGTGTGCTGTGTCAGTGCACATGTACAGCATGCATTATAGGTAGGTGTGTTAGATGTGTACATGGCCTACACCTTAGTTATGACATGCACAGTGAATTGCCAAGCATAACCTTAAACCATACTCACTGGCATCCATCCGCTGCCTTGCTGGTATCCCAGAGATACCTACATTGACATGGGATAGAGTTGATATCAGTGGCCACAGCTGTGGCATTGCTACAGGGTGGCTACAATATTACAGTACAACAACAGCTGATGTCCACAGTACTACAGTTTATGCATTACTGCTTATAGGTACTACACAGCAACATACCCCACATCTCCCACATGCATGGTCTACCTGTACAGATGCATACACTACAGTAGTTTACTGATATGCCCTGTAACCTTACCTGCATGCTCAGTGTGTGGTGTGTGAGTAGCACTGACCTCCATGACCATATAGGTCTGGAGCTCTTGTGAGCGGCAGGTGCTACCAGGGTGATGAGCAGCTCCTCCACTCTGGTGAGGAGGGGATGAATGTTATGCCCCCCCGTTGCAAGGTGGTCACCCCGCACGGCAGCGGCATGACATCATACTTGCCAGAGCAGGTCACTACAATGGTGGTGGACTTGCTCATACGTTTGGCTGTGCAACCCCACCTCATTCACCCTGCAGACCACATCAGTCCACATGGTTGTTCTTTCCTGCTGGTCCATGCTTGCTCATGAGAAGAGCAGCTGATAGTTGTGGATGATGCTGGTGATGATGATTTCCTCCTCAGCGGCACTGTATGCGGGGTTTCTTGGATGTGCCATACTCCCTGAAAGACATAATGATGGAAATATGTCTGAGCAACTCATATGTCAAGTTTACCATAATACAATACACATATCAGTCTCCCACCACCATATCAACTCCAATATAATGTTCACACTACGCTAGTGGTATGTGTCTGGTATGTGTACCATTGGGCCATATATTGTATTGTACAACACTTTCTGCTATGTGGAGATAGACATGCTCCCTGTGGGGACACTAGAATTGCAGGGCTGTTTCAGGGTATTTCACCTGCATGCCATTGTCACTGCCACTATGTTTCCACATATACATGTGGTAGGCCTGCTATGTGATTGCTGCACATCTGCCATTTTGTAGTATTGGGGATATCTATGCATGCTGTTGGACATGTTCTTTGATAGTGTGGACTATCACAGCCCACATATGTTCCATGACAGTTACACACCAGTATGTGTAGGGGTTATTTGCCAGCAGGAACACCACTCCAACCTAATGTGCACATGTTACCAGTCCAGATCGCATCCATGACCCACCAAGGAACCTCATTATCTACTGTTCCGTCACTACCTTCATGTGGAACCACCTCAGGGGATGGTGTCCACCCCCCATGGAGCAATGGAGCACACATAGACATGTGTCTGTCATCCAGGTAGGTTACGGGTATTGGGCATAGGGAGGTCTACAGTGACATGGGGTATGTGCTACATCACTTGGAAGCATGCAGTACATATACACAAGGTTCGACATGCATGTCCCTTCTGCCCAGCACACAGCCCAGGCACCTTTATGTCCATGTAGATGCTGTCATGACTGTCCATGGGTGGGCACCATGTTCCCTTTGTTCCCATGTGAGGGCTCAATGGCCTCTACATTCCAAATGTAACTACCTGTCCACAGTGTTTAATCACCACGTGTCATATACCAGCCCTGTATGCTGCCTTGTTTGTCACCCAACCAGACCTACATACCAATATGTGCCTAATACACTTCACCAACATATATATCCCACCATCTCATACAATTGCAATGTGTTCCCAACATGGGTTACACACCTCACTCTACACTCCATCTTGCAGCCTTGTACTGGTGTGTAGGTATGTCATGTATTGATGTGTGATGTTCTCTCACACATGTCATGGCAGGGAAAATGTATTGACATGTATATATATATATATATATATATATATATATATATATATATATATATATATATATATATCTTTATATATATTTAAATATAGATATATATATATATATATATATATATATATATATATATATATATATATATATATATATATATATAACATACACACACATATATCTGTCTGTATACACACACACATATATATATATATTGTGTGTGTATATATATATATATATATATATATGTGTGTGTGTGTGTGTGTGTGTGTGTGTGTGTAGATATTATTTTGTGTTGTTTATATACTTATATAAATGTATAACTGTCCGAGGTTCTGTACACATACACAGCTGTGAATATGTATCACACATATATCACACATATATGTATCTGCATGTGGGGTGCATACGAACATCTGACCTCACTCATGTACCCTCTACTTCACAGCTGAACTTTTCTGCCTTGCGGCAACACAGGCAGGTGTCACATGTGAACAGAGACTAACATTAGGGGGTATATATGGTGACAAACTTTAGATAAGCATATTATACTGCTATGGCAGTTGGGCATGCTATGCTACACTTTAACATGACTGTCCTGCAGGTGGTGTGGTCTCTCACCCATGTGTCTATCATGGCGGTATTAATACCCCCACCAGCCGTTGGCCACAGTAATTTACAGAACACAAATATCATGGGTCACATCTTTGCCATTCACTGCTGGTCTGCACATTTGACAGGTATGTCCCACTGCCCACAGGGACTGATACTACTGTCCAGTGCAGTTGTTAAGCACAACATCATTACAGGAATCAGTACTGATGGCACATATACATCTTTTCTCAGTATACATCCTATTATTCTATGCCATATACTACATGCCAGTAAATGAATATCTGTTTCACATACCTGTTATGTTGTTTCCACTGTAACAAGACCCTGAGCTTTGTGAACTTTCTTGAAGGGTTCTCTCTCTCTCCCTCTCTCTATCTCTCCCTCTCTCTCTCTTTCTCTTAGTCTCTACAGTAGAGTGATTGAGCTGGTTTGACTAGATTGCAGCATGCTTTCCTTGGTATTGCACATGATCAGGTGGCAGCCTCTGCACCAGTCAGTGTCTACCATTTGCTAATTGCCTGCAGCCTGCTGTGTAGTCCTTCATATAATCACTGTCAAGGCAGCCCCGTGCTATAAATTGCTGCCTTCTGCGGGCATTGTCCCTTCACATTTACAGTATGGATGACATCCTTCCTGTGTGTGGACATCAGTGTTACAGCAGGTAGCAATACCTCTTACAGCAGAACCTGCAGACGCAGGCCAAATCCACATTTGGGTAAGGTTCCAGACCTACAGACAGCATGAGTAGTGTTGTTGTGTGCAATGTATCTTGCTGTTCTTACAGGGTTTCTGTGTACATGGCACTTTTTCATGGAATGTTGCCTGTCTGCATAGCTCTCAACTGTGGGCCTATCCGTATGATACCAGGAGGATTGGCTGTTAGGTTTTGCCTGTGCACCACACAGGTATTGTCCCAAATATATCTGTGGCATTCTGTCTGTTGAGTGCTATCAGTACATAGCTACATCCATTTGTACTTCAATGTCGTATCCCTGCATAAGGGTATGCTGCAACGAATCCTGTAACACCAGCAATTTCCAGGGTGTGTAACAGCAATAATGCAAATATGGCCCTATGTTCCTGCATCTGTTCTTCACATATATGCCAGTCCTTGTCCTGCTGTGATACAGGAAGGGTTGTTAGGTAATGGCCTATCATTATTTCCCACTAGCATTACTGCTATCATCCCAGTCATGTCATGGACTCCCGCACCAACTGTTGGGCCATGTCTGTATATATATGGGGGGCAACAGCTGGAGAACACATATGTGCCCTTGTACATTCCTGAGGTAAGTGTGTTGTACACAGTGTTTCTTGCCCTTGTACAGCCTTTTATGGGGGGTTCTATTCCATTAACCTAGGCTATGGCACCTATTCAGTGATATAACTGTTAAGAAGAGGGTCATTCAGTGTGATAGTGAGATGTTAGGTTAAGCAATGTTATGTACACAATACTGTGACATTAACACAAGTGCTACTTTCTCCCCCCTAGAGCTTCACTACAGGGTGTAACTGGAGGCTGCTAAACTACATCTGTAATTGTTGATTGTTATGTATCCTGAAGGCAAATCCTGTTCCTACTGTTGTACTAATTAAAGGCTTTGGCATGGACAGCATAGTATGGTATATATACACATTGCTTGCATCTACTGTTTTGTGTGGGCCTTGCATTCATGACTGATTACATATTTCAAACCTTATGTGGTGTCAGTACTGGCATGCATTATTGTATAGTACAGGAATAAAGGTTATCTATGTATGCATACATGTGTGTCATGTCATGTCCTTTGAATTGTGGGTGGGTATATGTTTAATGTCAGTATTCTCATTTGTGGGAATGGTTGCCACACTACACATTTCACAGGTGCCAGTTGAAGGGCTTGTGGCTGAGGGATATACTTTGCACCCAGTACTTCCACACTACTTCTACATATGTATGGCTACTGATACCTTTTGCATGTGTATATGTGTATGTACCTATATATATCTCATTTGGCTATATATATATATATATATATATTATATATATATATATATATATATATATATATATATATATATATATATATATATATATATGTATCTATAGATATATACATACACACACACACACACATATATATATATATATATATAATATGTATATATATATATATATATATATATATATATATATATATATACATATATATATATATATATATATATATATATATATATATATTATATATATATACATACATATGAACATATGTATGTATCTATATACAATTGCTGTTATATGATTATTTGTGAATCATACATTAATATCCATATATCTACATATAGCTGTCTGTCTACATTTACAGATATATATCTGTCCATATGTCCATGCATGTTCGGCTCATATTATAGCCTGTTCCTCATTCACTTGGCAATTGTCATGGATGATCGCAGCATTGAAGTCAGTAACTAGTGGCAACACTTTTGTTTTTCAGACTTCATCTCCTTCTACATATGTGTTTTAATACATATAACTGTGTAACTAGCAACATTTTAAGTGTTTCAGAGCATTAGATGACATATATCCCTATTTGTACCCACAGTGTGGCATACTTTGTCCAGACTTCTTGCATTAACAGGTTATGTGGTGTGATGATAATACAGTTCCTGTACTGTTGACTGATTGTGCTGCATGATATGTTTGTGAAAACTTCAGGTTATATATAGCTGCCATGGTTTAGTGGTAAATTACTTTGTGAATGGAGTGCAGGGTCCTGGGTTCAAGTCTTGGAGAAGCAGTTTTTTTTTTGCTGAGCAGAACAATGGATGTTGGCTACAGAGTGATTGAGGCACTTTTAAGCAGTTGTAAGCAAGTTTGTGTGGGTTTGCATGGAACTAAGTAATGCCTACACAGGTTAAGCAATTCAGCAGCTAACTGAGTATAAGAAACTGTAACCAGACTTTAGCAGTGCTTACCTCCATGCAAACCCATGCAAACCCGCTTACCACTGCTTAAATGTGCTTACTGACGCTTACCCCCATGCTAATTCCTTTAAAAGAAAAGAAAAAGGGGTTGATAGGAAAGTGGTACAAAACAGGGCACAAAGAGGGAAGGACAGTAGGGAAAATAGATAGGCATGTGCAGGAAGGGTATAGGAAAGGTCCATATCTGCCCATTTCTTCTACAGCAACAGCTGTGCATATACACTATATTTGCAGGTACATTTGGACAATCAAACCCCTGGGAGAGGGGTGAGGACAACATATATTCATTGTGATGCCAATTAGACCAGATTACTTGTGTCCAGTGGAGAAGTGTGCAAAATGGGCAGCTACATATGGGGCAAGATTTTTTTGTGGGAACAGATTGCCCTTTTTTTTCTTTTTTTCAGATGAGAGTGGGATGTTGGGGAGGGGTAGTAGGTATATTTGGGGAGGTAGGTCGGGTAGGTTAACAGACAAGACACACAAGATGCATACAAGGCCGATATATAACATGTAGGGGGTAAACACCTTGGATGGGGAGGGCTGTTTGGAAGTCACAAGCCCATGAGCCCCCAACTGGAAACAGTGGGACTGAGGTCCCCACCCATGGGCAGTCACCACTGCACCTTCATGGCCCCGAAGGTGGCTGTGCTGGGGGCTATGTAGAAGGGGCAGGCTCACCCTCTAATAGTGCCACTCAGCCCTCAAGCTGGCGTAGCTGTTATCGATACTCCAGATCGAGCTCCTTACGCACCATGGCCTGGACTTGTTGACGGGTGACAGGTTCCCCTCCGCATCTGCTCCGGGAGGTGAGCCCCATCCCCTGCAGTGGTTCCACCCAAGGGTGGCGCAGGACCCATGGAGGAGGAGGTCCTAGGCTGGGTCCCAGATTTGCTGGTGCCCGGTGCCATAGCCAGCTGAGGTGGGACAGGTGTGTCCGCTGGGACCAGCCTTCCTATACGAGCTGTGTTGTCACAAGTTTATGACAGATATGGGTTAGTAACAGTCAACAGCATTCAGTATTAGTTATAACAGCATGCATAGGTATTCCCATTAATGCAACACACCAGAATTAACACAGTTGCAGAGCAAGCAGATCACATGCATATATGGAACAACAGTGGCCATTACAGGAGCATGCATGTTTCATTGATGGCAACAGGCCACCAATGTGGGTGTATTTTCACATGGTACATACATAGAAACAAATGTGAATATTTATAAACCATTAGGACATATGTCCCAACAAAAGTATGGAGTGTACACATACCAGTTGAGGAGTGTCATTGGGATATTATGCACATATGGTAGGGGTGAGAGAGAGAGAGTTCAATTAACAACTAATATATCCTTGTAGTTTTCATAACATTCTTAGTCACTGTAGTGGTCTTTCCCTTACATGTATTATTACACTACACAATGGCCTTATATTCTACACTGGTATGTTTATAGATTACTATATACGTGACCTGTGTCTTACATACAGGCGTGACAGGCTGCAGGTGTTAATGCAACATATGTTGAGAATTGCTGTCATACACTTTGAGGGAGGTGCTAGAATGACAGGTTTGTTTCCATATACAATCTCTGACTACGTACACATTTGAATATCAGTTATAAGTGATTGACAGCTGCCTACAATTCGTGGAACTTCACACTGGATTTTTCAGCGGAACAGGATACCAAGCTGGTGATAAGGGAAATTTATCTGGACATGCTGGACAGATTGGAACAGTTGTGGGGTATGAATATGCATACAATTTTCAATTTGAAAATTCTAGCAAATTCTGTACAGTTGTTGGGTGTATTTATGTATACAGCTTTCAATCTGAACATTGTATCAAAATCTGTACAATTGTGGAGTATGATTATGCATACAACTTAGTAGCACTCCCAGGATTCAAACCCCTGCTGTGTGTAACAAACTATTATAGCTTTAGAGACTTAGGGACACAGGTGGACAGTGGTCTCACCTTCGACAACCACATCACTACAACAGTCAGGAAATCCTTCTATGTGGCACACCTCATCACTAAGGACTTTCATCCAAAAAAAAGGAGGTCATTGTTCCACTGTACTCATCCCTCATTAGACCCATTATAGAATACAACGCCTCGTTTGGTATATACCTCTCAAAACATCTGCAACAACTGGAAAGGTCACAGAAATACCTCACTAAAAGAATCACAGGCCTAAAGCAGATGCCCTACGCTGACCACCTTAAAAACTCCAGCTATACTCTGTCGCATATCATCTACTCAGAGGCAATCTCTGCTTAACATACAAGGCCATGTCAAACCCAGAGCTGTTGGACATGCTACACTTAAAGAAATCCCAATCCTTCAGAGCCACATGCTCCAGGGATCTAAACCTTGTCATCACAATAAACAAAACATGCTGGAGGGATAGGTTCCTGACCCAGAGACTCCCCAGAGTCTGGAATAGATTGCCCATACATGTCAAGCAGAGTGCCTCTTTGGTCTTCTTCAAAAGGAACCTTGACGATTGGATGGGAGAAAGGAAATTCACCAGAGGGATCACGTCAGTCACCCTGCTAGACAGGGGTCCAGGGAAGTAAATAGTGTGGGAAGAAATAGCCAGGGAATTGTTATGGCTAGGTTTGTATAGGCCTTAGGGCTGATAGCCTAGTACCAACCTATGAACCTATGAACCTAATATCACAGTACACTGCGCTATCAGGGAATTAATGCACAGCTTTTGACTGTTTTCTATCTACGTCTTCCTAACTTGTACAATATAACTGACCTCTTGGCACTTCCAACATTGTTATGCAGGACTTCATGCCCATTTTATCTGCATACCATGGGGTGTGGGTGACACTGCTTAAGATACAACAGTGCTATTTATAGTATGGAACAGATCGCCAACATATGAGAGAAGAGTAAACAGAAGCACTCCAGGGGTTATACCTTTATTCACAGACTATTACACATTTATTTCTACCAGTACAACACTTTGTAAGGCTCTTCTATTTATTTGTTATGACAGGTCATGCAGACTGATTACTAACCTGCCTCACAATGCAGCTTTTGTAGCCCAGCATCATGGGCTTGCTGGTTCACAGCCCGCTCATCTGCAGCTGTCAGCGAAATGCAGTGATATTTAGCCATACCTATCTATAGTATACACAAGCTAGGCAATTATTTACTACTTAGTAGAATGAGTACTTACTCAGTCCTGCGGCATTGGGCATCTTCTGGGACTCCTGGATCCACTGTTTTAGTACATCCCCCCTCCACCACTTCAGGTCAGCATGGTGGAGCCTGATCTGCTCATCAGTCCGGGGGATACTTGTGGCACTGGTGAGGTCATGGGCGAGACTGTCCCATGCCTCTGTTTTACACTCCAAGCCCTAGTCCTGGCCCTGCAGTAATCTCTGATCATGGTGTTTTACCAGGAGCCATACCATGATTTTTGTCTCCTGGATGCCCCAGCACTGCGCTCTAAATTGAGTACCTTCACCCACACCAGCCACTCTGGCTACAGTAGGAAGCTACAACCAGTTATGAAAAGTATTCCCGCCTGTGGGGTTTAAATACAACCATTTTCCCCGCACTTTCCCATGATTGGCTGGTTTTGAAAAGGCTAAGGTATGGGCCCACCTGCTTACATAAGGTTGGCACTGCTTAAAGAGGTATACCGCTAGGCAGATTGAATTGGCTCTGCTACACATTGCTTACACTTACTAACTTGAGCTGTGCTGCGGTTAGCATTGCTTAATAGTTAATTAGCACTATATTTGCCATTTGGCAATGATTTATTCTTCATTCCAGGTTATATATGTGTCTGGTATCCGTGATTCATGTGTACATACACTGTATGGGGACCTGGGGAATTCTACACTTTATTAGAATCACACCTCAGGTCCATGCTTACTGCAGTACTCCAGTTCACATATTTATTTTCTGTGGCAGGTTATCCAACATCACACTGTACATAGATTCAGTTCACATGTTTGGTTTGACTTTCCTGTGGCGAGGATTCGTTTGGTGATACCTCATTTATATGATTTGCGATGATGGCCTGGTGGTTAATGAATGTGACTATAGTGTGCAGGTTTCTGAGTTTGAGCATTGCAGTGGCAGTTTGCTTTATTTGCTAGGCAAAACAAGGGCCATTGGATACAGTATGATTAAGGCATTTTTGAGCAATTGTAAGCGGGTTTGCACGGGGTTAAGCACCACCTACACAGGTTAGGCAACTTAGAGGCTTACTGGGTGTAGGACACTGTAACCAGAAATTAGCAGTGCTTACCTTCTTGCAAACCCACACACACTGCCTTATACTCACTTACTGGTGCTGACAAATGCTTACTACTGTTTCTTGCTGCTTAACCTGACTACTGATTTATATATATATATATATATATATATATATATATATATATATATATATATATATATGTTCCTTTGTGGCAGCTGTACTCCAGTTCATATATATATATATATATATATATATATATATATATATATATATATATATATATATATATATATGTGTGTGTGTGTGTGTATGTTATTCCATGGGTTATACAACATACATATTACTCATACTGTGCTTTGCCATGGGAAATAGTATGTCTCAGTTACCTTCCTGTCCCCCCCTCCTTTTGTTGCTTACATCCATAGGGCGGTCCCACTAGAACGGGTCTGTCCAACCCCAGCACACCTCAGCCCATAATGGCTTACCCATCATTCCCTCCACCCCCTCCCTCCCTCCTCCACATCAATCATCCTTCCTACAGGTTCCATCTGAATCTCACCACACCACTAAGCATTGCCCACTCTACACTTCTCAGGACCCATCGTGTATGTTGTCTCACCCCATGCATCTTCAGGGTTCCCACACATTCAGTCCACAAACATACATATCCTTTTTTGCTTACCTGTAAGGCATGGTATGTTACCCCAAGGACTCTATTTAGCAGAATTTTTGGGGTCGTCTTGCTAGGAACGAACATGCATTTGTTTAAGATTAGACTTTGCAGGTTGACACTGTTTCTCCCACTGGTAGTATCCTGCCAGTAGTCTGGGTAGCAGTGCTGTGCAACGCTTAGTGGTGCTTAATATTTGATTTGCATGATATGTGCCTTTTGGCATTGATGTCTTCTTCATTACATGTTATATATGTGTCTTGTATCCTTGATTCATGTGTACGTACACTGTATGGGGTCATGGGAACTTCAGCAATTTCTTGCAATAACACCTCACATCTGGCCTTACTGCAGTACTCCAGTTCACATATTTATGTTATGTAGCAGGTTATACCACTTCACACTGTACATGGATTCAGTTCACATTTGGTTTGATTTTCCTGTGGTGAGAATTAGTCTGCTGATACCTCATGCACATATATTGTTATGATGGCTTAGTGGTTAACTACTGTGACTATAGTGTCAAGGGTCCTGAGTTTGAGCCTTGCAGAGGTTGTTTGTTTTGTTGCTGGGCAAAACATGGGCCATTGGATCTAGAGTGATTAAGGCACTTTAAAGCAGTTGTAAGCGGGTGTGCGCGGGTTTGCATGATAGTAAGCACTGCTAAACTCCGGTTACAGTTTCTTACACTCACCTTCTACTTTGCTTAATCTGTGTAGGCAATGCTTACCCCCATGCAAATGCACTTAAACACACTTACTAGCACTTATATATGCTTACTACTGCTTATTTGTGCTTAGACATGCTTACTAGTGCCTTATTCATTATGACACTGACACAGCACATGTGCATTTAATGCAGTACTTCAGTTCACATTTAAATGTTATTATGTAGGTAATATGGCAAAAAGATGTAAAAATATTTTCATATACAGATTTCACATGGAAAATGATACGTGTTGCAGTGGGACTTGAACTTTGAATGCCTGTTTATTAGGTGAATGCTTTAACCACTACACTATTGCAGTGCTGTTGCATTTGCATATATATTCCTTGTTATCCTCTTCAGCCTTTTCCGCTGCTTTAACCATAGCTAAGCGATGGGCAAAGCCATGCACCTATGGTTAGCTGTACTCGGGGTTTTATAAAAAAATAAATAAAAGGGTTTCTTTGTTTTATTTGTCTGTACTGTTGCTGTTGAACACATGGGGACTGATGGTGGGGATATGTGGACACATATGAGCAGTCTCGCTCATTTATTTACACATTCTTCTGTTCTACTTTGCAAGGGCATGTTTATTCTGAGAGCTCTGCTCTAAGACATGCTCCCTGCACTCGCCCACGCTCCGTGTAGCATTAGGTGTTCAGGCAGTGCACCTTCATTAATATGCATGGTGCGCTGCCATCCTCCTCTTAAACTGCTGCTTCTGTGCAGGACTCATTTAGTCCTGCACGGAAGTTTAGTAAATCCGGGAGCATGTCTTTTCTGTAAAAGAGTGGTGAAACTCTTGAAAAAGTTGTGTGAAGAATTGTTTGAGAATATTAATGACATAAACAATATCTGTAACAAAAAGTAAGAATATGTGAGAAAGGTAGAGAAACATATTTTGTGTAATATATGGGTTGTTTGGAATGAAAGACTGAATATTTTTTAATGAAAATTTGATTTTAGTAGATAAATTGTGAAAAATTAGATTATGGTGGTGGAAGAAGAAGTTGGGGTCAATTATGGGAGAATAACAATGAAGATGTCATAAGAAACATGAATAATCATAACAAATAGAAATGTTTGTATATATGTGCCTACAAATATGTACATTTTATAAATATGTACATGTGTAAAGTTTTTTTTTGGATAAAATAAAGGGCATTTACTCTTTCTGAGAGGTTAAATTGGATCTTTTGCATTCATCTGTGCTATTATCAGCTCAAACAAATGGGAACTCATTTTAACATCTCATCTGAAGGATGACACACTCATAGGATCAAAGGAGATTACTAGGCTAAAGGTACTGCATGCTTTCTTAGCCTAGTCATTCATGCCCCATATTTCCCAATTATTAATGCCAAAGGGCTAGTATGGCTTTGGTGTATGCCTGTAGCTTAGGGCATCTGTAAACTGCCCTGTTCAGAAGTGCAAATTTACATTTTCCCATCTGCTGGTCCACCAAAATGCTTTTCAATAGGCTTAGGGAATAGTTCTGTTTCATAAGAATGGAGAGTCTGTTCCAGAGAAGGGTTAATCTCTAAGACACATACCTACACCTCCAATGTATTTTATTTATGTTACAGACAAGGTTTAGATCCTTAGAATAAGTAATTTTAGTGCTGTTTGTTTCACTAATGCGTATCAGGTCCATCAGTACTAGATTGGAGAATGCCTTGTAGGTTAGGTATAGATCGCCTTTCTGTAGCTTGTAGGAGACCGAGTACAGGGACAGAGCTTTGAGGTGGTCTACATAGGGTATATTATTTATACCCTGTTTTTGTTAGTGAACAACCTCTGTGGCCACTCCAGCTTTGCAAATGGCTCATCAGATACATACCAAAGGGTGAATAGTACTTGATTACTTAATACTTAATTGTGGGCTGACCATAGTGGGACTATGATCTCCTTAGATCAGGATGCCATGCCCCTACTTAAAAGTTGTACTGTATAGACATTTTCTCACTACCATGGACACATGGTTTATTTATTTATTTATTTATTTTATTTAAATTTGTTGACCGGGAGTATCCGACTGGATGTAGGTCCATTTTCAGCGGAGGACCGGGGAGAAAAGCTCCACAGTTAAAATAAACAGACAATATTTACATTGGATTACATAGTGATTAACAATTTCCATAGCAATTACTTACAACATATTTACAGATGAAGAACATAGTACATCAGTAGACAACTAAAATCTTTATCTGTGAAGTGCATACCAGACATTAACAAATGTTACAAGAAGAAGAAGTTCGTGCTGTATAATAAGTACTGGCTTATGAGCATCTGAGCTTGCTATAATCAAGGTAGTTAGTGGAGTGGAAAGAAAGGTAGTGGTTGGATGGGGTGGATGATATTAGAGTGGGAGTTGCAAGGGCATAGCCAGCATGTTTTTAGTTGCGCTTTTAGTAAAGTTTTGAAGTGGGTGCATGATGGTATGGAGGTAATTGTGGGTGGGAGTGAGTTCCATAATTTGGCTATGGCGCAAGAGAATAGCGCTTCACCAGCAGAGTTATTGGCTTTAGTGATCTGCAAGTGATTTTTGCTGCTGGATCTTAGTGGTCTGGTGGTGCGATAGGGTTGGAATAGATTCTGGAGGGATGGGACATTTAGTGGATGGTTTACTAGTTTGTGGGTGAGTGAGAGTTGATACCACTGAAGGAGGTGAGGGAGTTCAAGCCAGCCCAGTTCAGCAAGTGAGAGACAGTGGTGACTACGGTAGGATGCCCCTGTGGCAAATTTGGCGATTTTGTTGTAGCAGGTCTCTAGCTTGTTTAGATCACATTGCCTTAGGTTGGTATATATTGGAGAGGCATAAAGTAGGGTGGAGATAAGGTGATCAAAGACATGGTGATCAAAGTTCATGTTACTGTCAACCTGCACTATCAAGTACCTTACCACCGAGTCTACATTTAGGGGAGTGTTATTAATGCTGTAATTTGTAGGGGTGTTTATTTTCCCAAAGGCTATAACTATGCATTTTTTTGTATTGAGTTTTAAGCCATGGTTCTGGCACTGGTTATTTGTCTGTATCAGACCCTCCTGGAGGATATCAATATCTTTGGGGGATTAAATGATTGCACCCACCTTGCAATTGTAAGCCAATTTGGTCAGCCAAATACCCTCTACATTTGCCTTGATTTCAGAGAATTATATTCCAAAGATGTCCCAGTACTGAACCCTGTGGGACAACACTATTAACAGGCCTCTTGGTGGAGGTGGATTCCTCCACCATAACTTCAGATGTCCTATCTGTGAGCCATTTGGCTATCCATTGGGTGACATGGGGATTTACACCTAAATTTCTGAGTTTATCTATAATATTAGCATGAGTTATTGTGTCAAAAGCCTTTGCTAGGTCAAGGAAGGCAGTATGTACAATTTTGCCCTCATCCATGGATCTAGTTACATTCTCAAAGAAGTCCGCCAAACTTAGTAGATATGATCTGCCCTTGATGAAACTGAACCTGGAGGATCAAGTGTTTGGAGATTTCTAATTTTTCTGTTTATCATCATCATCAACCCCTTTTATCCCAATTTCTTTATGGGGTTGGGTATCATGTTAACTGTCACCATCTCTCTCGATTCAGTGCTACACTCCTGTCTCCTTCGACACTCATGCCTGACTATCACAGATCTTCTCTCTCACAATACATCCACCTCTTTCCTGGAAGCCCTCATTTCCTCTTATATTCCTCCTGTCTTTCCCAAATCTTCTTCACCAGATTATCTTCTGCTTTTCTGCACATGTGCCCAAACCACCATAATCTGCTCTGTTTTATCTTTTCTGCAATTTGGCTTTTGCTCTAATATCCTCATTTCTTCATTTGTCCACAGTGTGCATACTACAACCCATTTTAGGCACTTAATTTCCATCACTTTTAGCTTCCTCATCTGCTCTGCCTTTACTGCCCAGGTTCCTGTACCATAAAGTAGTACTGGTTGCACTACTGTTTTGTATGCCTCACTTTTCAGCTTCTTTGGCATTCTTCTGTCATTTACTACACCTGACACTCTATGCCAGTTGTCTGCAGCTCCTATGATTCTAACTTTAACCTATTTATTCAGACTTCCCTTCACCTCAACCATCCCTTCCAGATTCTTGAAGCTATTAACCTATTCCACTATCTTCCCTTCTATCTCACTTCTTTTGATTTCCCCAATTTGCTTAAATTACCACTGTCTTATCTATACTTAGTTTCATCCCATGTGCCTTCTGTTTTGCATTCTATTCTCCTATCCTTTGCTGAAGTTTTTGCTAAGAGTCTGCCTGTAATGCCACATCATCTGCATACAGCAACTTGATGCATACCCAATCCCATTGTAAACCCATCTGTGAGACCATACACTGTTCATACTTGAGACACTGGGTCCTTGTACATAGCCTGCTCTAATTCTACAAATGTTTCTGGGACTTTGAACCACCACAGTACTACCAAATCAGCTTTCTTGGGACCTTGTCTTATGCTTTCTCCAAGTCTAGGATGCCCAATTGGACTCTCTCCTCATCTATAGCTTCGTCTCAACTATTTGTCGTACTATAACCATCGGGCCAGTTGTGCTGTAACATGATCTGACTGTGAACTGCTCATCTCCCATCTTACTTTCTACTTCTCTGCATCTCCATTTATCAATCACCCTTTCCAGAAGTTTAATGCAATGTAACAGGAGTTTGATACCTCTGAACTGCCCAAAGTTGTGGATGTCCTCTTTGTTCTTATACACTGTCATGAGTATGCTTATTCTCCAGTCATCTGGGATATGCCTTTCTTTCCACACTTCTATGACTACCCTCAGGAGCCATGTCTCCCCTATCTCAACCAGCATCTTTATCATATCTGCTGTGACCTCATCTGAGCCTGCTGCTTTCCCTGACTTCATTTTCTTTACTGCTATTCTTACTTTCTCTAGGGTGGAAACTTCTTATTTTGTTATTTTAGGCTGTGTCTGGGGAAGTACAGCTTCTGTGGTGCTTTCTCCATTTAGAAACTGCTGGACATACTCCTTCCATCTGTCTTTGATGTCCTGTGGACTGGTGAGCATGCTGTTGCTGGCATCAATTATGAAGGGGGTATATCTTCTTTATCTTTCTATCTTTGCTTTGCAACCTGATATAGTTGCTTCGTGCCACATACCGAGACACTTTCCAGAAGCTGGTAGAGTGCCTTCAGTGCTTATGCTTTGCTATTGCAACTCCTTTCTTAGCTTCTTTTTTAGCTAACTAGTATTCCTTCCTAGCCAGGTCTGTGTTTTCTATCTCCCAATTTTTCCTGCACTCCTTCTTTCTTTTGATGACTTCCTGAACTTCTGCATTCCACCACCAGCTTTCCTTATGTAGCTTATTTCCATACCTGGCTCAGCCATATATCTCTTCTGTAGCCCTTGGGTCCACTTTTAAATTTTGAAATACCAAAATCTCGAGTTTTGAGATACCAAACTCAAAGCATCGAGATTTTGGTATCTCAAAACTTAAAAGTATACCCCCCCAAAAAAGCCACAGCTAAAATAATGTGTTTGCAGGGATGCAAGCCCCCATGCACCCCCACACCCCCCTACTTAAATATACCAACTCTGAGATTGCGCTACAGTGAAGAGAATGGTAATGCTCTTTCTGGTCCACTTTTGAGTTTTGAGATACCGAAATCTCAATGTTTTGAGTTCGGTATCTCAAAACCCAAGATTTTGGTATTTCAAAATTTAAAAGTGGACACAAAGCCCTCACATATGCTGTTTTGAGGTGCTGACATCCTTCTTCTACTCCACCTAATTCCTCTTCTTCTTGGGATGCTACAGCCCTGAGTAATTCCTTGAACTGTTATACTTTGTCTCCAGTCAACTTCCAGGTCTTTAGCCTGGTCTCTGTTGACCTTAGATCCTTCTCTGACCACTGCTTGCAACTGATTGTGGCAACCAGTGATTTATGGTGTGAGACGACTGTTTCACTGGGAATGAGTTTTCAATCACTAATATTACCCCCAGTGCCCTTTACTTAGTAGGAGGAAGTCTATATAAGTTATATATTGGCCACTATTGTATGTGATCTTGTGATTGTCTCTTTTTTTATGAACCACATGTTGTCTACTCTCAAGCAATTTAAGATGTCCTGACAACTGGAAAGGACCAACAACCATTTGATGGAATACAGCAGTAAGGCGGTTTTGTCTTACATAAAGACTTCTTCAGAACTGCCATAATATGACACATACGTCACTTAAATAGTGCTGCCAACACATCATGTGATAAACCTATCCAATAAAAATATAGTCATTTAAATCCAATGAATAAAAAACAAATATGTTTAAATGGGTCTACTATACATGGTCAACATTTCACAATGTCGAAAACCATATGTCCGAGACCATATGATTGACATTCGAAATCTCGACCATGTAATAAAAAAAAACCCACAACAACTTACGTTCACACTGCTAGCTGCACCCCCGAAGGGGGTTTCACCCCCCACACCCCCCGTTACTTAAGTATATCAACTCCGAGATTGCACTACAGTACGGAAGATGGAAATCTTTCCATTCTACACTGTATGGAGATGCTGGTTCCGCATGGTAGACATTTCGAATTTCGATCTTATGCTTTCGACCATATGGTCTTTGACATTCTGAAATGTCGACCATATGTAGGGGACTCATTTAAACATATCTAAACCTAACCTAAAACATACATTTAATATAAACTGTACAATAAATAGGCTATTAAACATTACTGATGCCTAAAAAACATAGACACGTTATGTGCATAATATTTGATAAAAAACAAACTGAAATGAAAATTCACTTGGATAAAATTCAACCTTCCAGGCTCTTAAGTTTTAAAATAAGTAAAATAGGACAAGCATCATTAACGCCCGGAGTATCCAAGACATTTAGGCTGAGAATCCAAATGAATTCTCTCCTAAGCAAATATTCCTCCAAAATATAACATTTAGAGTCCTTTACAATGCAATCTAACACAACAAAGAATGACTTGTGGTCAGGGGCTTGGTTAATATGTCTATACAAAGCCACTGACCACAGGAACATTTGCTTAGGAGAGAATTAATTTGGATTCTCAGGCAGGTCTGAAGAAGTATTTATGTAAGATGAAAGCGCTTGACTGCTGTATTCCATTAAAGTGGTCGTTGGTCCTTTCCAATTGTCTGGATGTCTTCCTTGGTTTCTGGTTTACTGGTCAATGACTTTTGGTTACTATCAAGTAATTTGCCAGACAGAAGTCTAGAATGGCCTCTCATTCTTTACTTCAGTTGCCCCACACATTTAGACCTATGCAGTTTTCATATCCTGTTCTGTCTGCCCCAATAGGTGCATTCAAGTCACGCATTATCAACACCAACTCATGTCGTACCACATAAATGTACAATTTTCCTCACTATCACAACCCTGGTTGGTGGCATAGGCTGAAATAATATATACTGTCTTATCATTACACTGGAATCTGATTGCATGAGTCTGACTCTAATTCTGATGTCATCCTTCATGCCTTCTGAAGCCTCTCTTGCACCACAGGTCCAACACCACTTCTAGCCTGCCCTCCTCCTGAGTAGTAGACTATGGATCCCAAGCTAAGTAGCTTTGCTGCACTACCCTTCCATTTTGTATCTTGAATAAATAGAATGTCCAGGCTCCTCTGTACCATCATGGTCTGATGTGATCTGTCAGTGAACGTACATTGAGTGTAGCAATGCTTAGTTCATGGTTGGCAGGTTGATTGGTTTTATGTCCTGCTTTCGCTCTACAGTGCTATCCCAGGTAACCCAGGCTGAGCAGCTGGACACTGGAGGGTGGGCACACACTGGCCAAGAGGGGCACAATACACCCCTCCCACCATTATTATAGGTCCCTGGTGTAGGTTGGACTAGGCTGGGTCCTCAGCCCACTTATCATTACTGGCAAATGTCCATGTCCATTTGGCAACATTAGTCAACATGACTGAATCACCTGGAGCCATATTTTACATTGGCAAGTGGCTAGCCATTCCATGGCATGCAGTCTGTGATCTGTGTTCTCCTAATTTGAGGATACATTGCACCACAATAGATGCCCAAAGTAGTTGGTCTATACAACTCTTCCCCTTATAGGGCACCATGGAGAGTTTGTGCTGCTGCTCTCAGCTCCATTCATTGGTGAGTTTGAGATGGAAACATGTTTTTCAGAGGTGGGAGGAATCTACAGAGACACAGATAGAAAAAGCAAACTCCAAACAGGCATTGGCCAGTGGTAAGGACCAAATCATGAACCTTGTGCATTGGAGGTGAAGACCTTAAACAATATGCCAGTTGGTCTCTTATCCTGTTTATCAGGTCCACAATAATTCTTTCCATGGCCCTCCATATGACACAAGTCAGACTTATGGGTCTGTTGTTCTCTGGGTCTGTGGAATGTCCACCTTTGTGAAGAGGGATGACTATTGCAGGCCTCCACTCTCAAGAGATGAAGCCTATTTGGAGGCTATGTTTGAGTAAACATTCTAGTGGGACTGAGAGGTCATGTTTCAAGCTATTTAAGAAGTAACCTGTGATATTATCAAGACCCAGTGATTTTTAGCTCTGGAGATTGCAGTGAGGGCTTATAATTTAGTGATAGTTGGAGAGAAATGGTAGATGGTATTTCCTGGGGGAAACTGGGGGTTATAGGGGTGTGAAATTGGAGCTAAATTTATTGGTCAGCAAATGTTCTATTTCTTCCAGTTTGGTATAGAATGTTTCATTTACTATTAGTTCAGCACACTGTTGTGTGTTCCCTTTAAGGTTCTGTACATAACTGAAAATTGCCTTGTGTTTATCCTTAGCCTAGGAGACTATTTTTGCCTTGAAATTGCTTTAGCAGATGTGATTCATTTCCCCAAGCTGCCTCTTGAGACAGATGAGAGTTTTTTTGGTCTATTGGGTATAGCCCTTCCTACTTTTGGACAGGAGTTTCTTTCTTTTGTAATACAATCTAGTTATTCTGAGGGTCCACCATGGGGGCTTGTTTTTGGAATTTGTCCTAATTTTATTTTAGTTTGGTAGTGGTGCTTCCATGCAGTTGTTTACAGGCTAGTATAGGGTTTCCTTAAACACTTCTGCATAAGCTAACGTGTTCTCTAAATTTGAGGTGGAGGCCTTGAAATTTAGCTGTGCCTTCATTTAATAGGAGGTAGTTAGCCTTAGAAAAGTTTTTAATGGTTTTGGGGTTTAGTGGGAGTTCAGCCTTATATTTATTTCAAGTGTGACTGCTGTGTGATCTGATCTGATCTCCTCTCATCTGATCTGAGTAGTAAGGACATTACATGGGGGTGGGCTACAATGTTCCTCATATTTGTGAGTAACAGATCCAGGATATTTGCACCCCTAGTAGGTGTACAGATTAACTGTTCCAGTGTGTTTGCAATGACAAACTCCAGGAATCTTTGAGTCTGCATATTATTGGTTGTTTAAGTATCCCTGTTTATGGTGGGATCGTTGAAATTGCCCATGAATATGGTGTTGGGCTAAATTGTGAGTGACTCTAGTGCATTCAAGTACGTGGTATGATTATCTAGGGTCATAGATGGTGACCTATAACCAGCAAGGATATGGTATTGCACTTTATCTAAGGTTAGTTGGAGATGAAGTAGCTCAAGTATGTCATATTTTGATCAATCCTGAGGTGTGTTTACTTTTAATATAGATTGATATGCCTCCACCTCTTTTCCCTTATTGTGCAGTAGCTAGTCTAAATGTGTTCAAGGTATTAAAACCATGTGCTGCCAGGGTACCTTCTGTGGCTTTAAACCATGTTTCAGTAACTGCACAGATGTCAACACTTTGCAAGCTGAGGAGTGCTTACAGACAGTGGAGCTACTTGTTGAGACTCCTAGCATTGAGCAGTTACAACTTTAACTTATCTTGCATAGAATGTACTATAGTGGAAGGTTTATCAGACTGACATTGTCTAAAAAAGGCACTATAGGAATGAGTAATGTTTTAGCCAATATCCAAAAGCCTAGTGGGGACAGGTGCAGACCATCCCTGGCAAAGCAGCATTGTCTATCTATGACGTCCTCCTAAGCTGACAAATACTGGACCCCTTTAGAATGGCACCGTGATATTATCCTTGGAAAAGGTAGAATGCTGCTCATTGCTAGGATCATACCTGCCTGGGACACATAATATGAAAGCTCTATGTCTCTTCATATAGTCCATGGAGGTACATCTCAGATCATTGACATCCACATGGACTGTGATAGAGTCACACTCGTATGAGTCATTCAATGTCCAGAGTGCATGTGCGATTTGGCAAATACTTGCCCTTGTTAGGCAAATTAAATTGGCTGTCTCCTTACTGAGCCTTATAATGGGGGCATCAATGTGTTTCACAACAGATGTTCCAATATATTGGGTTGTGTGGCAGTTTTCCTTAAGGGTTTAGACGCAGGGGTGTCCAACCTTTGGGCTTGCCGGGGCCACATTGAGTGAACAGAAATTGTCTTGGGGCCGCATATAAAATATATCATATAGTTAACTCTTTCACTGCCACGGGAGACCAAAGTCGACCTCCTGGCTGCACTGTAGGTGCATTCGAACAATTAATAAATGTAATAAATGCCTAATATTTGCCTTAAAATTCTAATTCTCATTCTGATTTTAATTCTCTAATCTAACAGTTAACTCTAACATCTTAGTTAATATATAGATTTTTTTTTACAAATAAACAGATATTCACTACAGCACTAGCATTTTTCAGTGGAAAAACCACTCCAGCAGTCCATCTACATACAATTTCAACATTAGCAGTCCTACAATACTATAATCCACAAAAATAAGCCAACAAGTTTGCAATAAAGTAAAGAATTCACATTAGTGACTTAATAAAACAATTCTGAATAAGCTACAAGAGGGTCTCACCCAAACAAATGACTGGTGCCAGAAACATGGCCTTAAGCTAAATGCCAAAAAATGCAAAATCATCCTCTTTGAGGAGAGTGATGTCCCCACAAAATATCACATTAATAACAATGTTGTAACCACGCAATTAGTCGTGAGGTGCTTGGGCACACAGGTTGATAGAAACCTGACTTTTGACCACCACGTTGTCTCCATTCTACGGAAATCTTTTTACATGGCCCACCTCATTAGTAAGGGTATCTCGTCCAGGGACAAGGAGGTCATAACATCCCTGTATTCTTTCTTTACAAGAGCAATTATTGAGCGCAGCACCCCTTTTGGCACATGCCTCAGCAAAACACCATGCCAAAAGAAAGAGTACAACCATTTCTGACAAAAAAGGTCAAAGGACTGAGTTCACTTAGTTATCCAAACAGACTATAAAGCTTCTTGCTTTCCTCAGTCTCTCACTAGCCCCTATAAATTTCATCACTGGCTCACTTTCCAGGCTAAGAAAGATCCTGCCTTAAGAGACTTCCTCTACATCAGAAATACTGGTTATATTTAAAACACTTACTACAAAGACCACAGCCTTCACTGCAACATAAACAAGCCACTTTGTATGGACAGATTCTTGACACAAATCTTTCAACTTCTGTAAAAATCTCCTTTCATTATCAAACAATGTAGTTCAACAACACTACAACTGGATGGATAGCCATGAATGTACTCCTTAAGTAAGTAGCATAGCCTTCATCAAATCGGAAGGAAAATCCACATAATAAACTTTCCCAGCTGGATGGCTAAGATCTAATAATGGTTACTCAAGTCTACTTGTCTAAGAAGAGGGGCCTATTTAACTAAGAATTCCATTTGCAAAAATATATTCAGTATACATATTAAATCTCTCTCTCTTATACACACACACACACACACACACACACACACACACACACACACACACACACACACACACACAGAGAAAAGGAGCCCCTACTTGTAAAATTGGCAACCTCAGTAATCACATGACACAGTCTCACTGATTGAAATTGTTTGGAAGTCAAAATATCTGAAAAAAAAAATCATAATAGAGATGGATTCATCCATGCAATTTCCCACCACCAAAAGGACCATCAATAAATCAACAAATAACTGCTCAGCAAAAAATAAATCAATAAGAAATCTATAAACTCTCTTAAGATCATACTATATACTGGAGTAAACATATAACTTCCCTCCAATCTAAAGCCATTTGACATTCAGACATTTTAATTTGTGCAGAAGTTATTCACAGACTGACCGTTTACTAAGCTGTAATGCTGACCATCGCTTTTGAAAAAATCAAATTCCCACACTTTGTCAATAGCTCAAAGTGAAGAAAGGATTACTTTTTTTATTTATTATGTATTTATTTAATTTTGGAAAACATCTTTAAAACTGTTAAGTTGATCACACACCTAGAAACACAGAAAAGTTATTGTGATAAGTAAACCACAGACTGCTGCAAGAAATCAGTCACAGCACACTATGCTTACGTCCGAACCAATGAAGCATACCTGTCAATTCCAAAAGAATTAAAGTAGCGTAATAAGAAAGTTATTTGCAAGGTTACATGGCAGTTTATATTGGAAATAAGTGGAGATATTAAAAATGCTCTGTTTCTCATAATTATGCTGAAAAGTCTTCCAAGGTAAATACAACCTTCTGATTTAGCATGGAACCATACCTCTCAACCTTAGAGCAAGAATTCTGGACAAAGCGAAAAATTAAATTGGGACACAGGCCCAAAAATAGTTATGCATCACAGACACCATTGAAACAAGTGTAGCTGCAAACATTATACATCACGTATAATGTTTCTATCCCATTATTGTCAGTTAAGCATTATATGGCTCATTCAATTCTGCCTTCTTTTGCAACAAAGAAAATCATACTTTGAAATCACAAATCCATTAAAAATAATAAAACTCATTGACTCCACATCCTGCAACTTCCTACCTGCAAACAACCACAAAGCTTTCACTGAAACTAGGTCTGCTTATTTCCACAGAATGACACCTCTCCCTAATTAAGTCTAATGGAATACAATCTACCAGGATCTGGACTACCTGAAATAAATTAAATTATGGCCTGTAAATTGCAAGTGCACTTTGTTTAATTAAACTACATTTCAAAGCCCACTTGCTGTATTTTTTCAGTAACATCCCAATATCCATTTTCAGGTCACTTTACAAGACATTGGCAATGGTAGACTTAACATCCTCCAGATCCTTACAGGACCACACTCATACTGCTAACATTGTCCATTAAATGTAAATATCCATCCATGGCAAGAAGCTATGTCTTAAAAAGTCTTATTTTTTGGCATTCCTAGTACCCAAGTATCAGGTTTTGAAACAAAGAAACATATTCTCCACAGTTTGTAAGTCTCTGTCTTTAATAATCATCTACTATTGCACACTCCCAACACAAACACACACATACACACTAAAACCCCCAACATTTAGAAAATTACATTGTGCCCACCTGATTTACCAGTATTGATGATCCGCCAAAGATATGCTTACTGTTGTCCAATCTACCACTGCTTAGAACCCACCAATTACAAGACAGTACTGGGTGATTCTTTTGTTTGCCAAAAAAAAAAAATAAACTTTATATGCTACAGTCCCACATTAGTCAATCCACTACTGACCCATTAACCCTAGGCTGCTGTCTCATTCTTTCCCCCTGGGACTGCATTACCTTGGATGACTACTTTTATTCCCTAAGCAAAAGACACAAATTGGAAGACGAGGCAAAAATCCAGACATTCTTCGAAAATCCATACAGTTGAGAGGTATGATTTCATATTCAATACAACAGTCTCCCTGTCAGAAAAGCTGTAATTTAATGAAAGTGTACTTTTAATGTAGGATGCATTTGTGAGCTAACTTGTTTGTACGTTAGCCTCTTTGTGCATGTGGCTCTCTCTGGCTCTCTGTCATGCACACATAAACACACACACACACACCCACACACACACACACACACACACACACACACACACACACACACACACACACACACACACACACACACTTCTACTTTCACGCACACAAACATTCTGCTTTCATGTATGCACTCACTCACACCATACTTACCTATTAACACAGGTTAAGTGCTGTCTCTTTAAAAGGCAATGGCAGCAAATCCATAGACGAGTCCCTTTTCAGCAAGAGCACACACATTGATTCTTTGGCAAGAAATTATGGCGCGAACACACAGACCCTTCTTTGGTGCAAAAATATCAAAACTAGAAGGATGCTTTGGTGCATGCACACACCGATGTTAAGAGTTACAGGTCACAGGCATGAAAAACACAACAAAAATGTGTTTTTGGGCATGCGTACATCGATGTTGGAGTTAGTGGTAGAGGGCTGCATGGCAGAGCTCTGAGGTCCGCATGTGGCCCGTGGGCCACAGGTTGGACACATCTAGTTTAGAGTTTGAGTCATTGTGAGATGTGGCTGTATGAGTCCTGAGGTGTGTTGTCCTTGTAGATTGTTTGGGATGTTGCTGAGCACATCAGTGTTTGAGTAGATTATATTTAAGAGCCTCAGCATATGTGAGTTTATATGGCTAATCCATAGTAGATGTAGAATGTGGTGTGTGTGTGTTACTGATGAACTGATTTAATTTAACTCTGCCTAGAATTTAGAATAGTGCTGACTTTCTTCGTCTCCTGTCTGCATTGTTTGCTAAACCATGATGTCTTTTCTCTCCACTCAGAAATCAGACAAATATTTCCTATGGTTGTTACATAATTATTTTTAGGAGACATGCCTATTGTCTTTACGTCTCCATCCTATGAAGGCATATTAGAAAAATGACTGGCTTTGAATATGATACACATGTATGAACAAGTATGACAATCGTGTAATACAGATTCATTACATTTACTTCTGATTTCAGTTTACCTAGGATGTTACATTGTTGCAATAAGAACACATGTGAGTATGGTCAAAACTATTTTTGCCAAAAGAATGTTTTATGCACTTGGGAGTTTACATTTGCATTTTTTTAACCTTTGTAATAACATAACAGTAATGGACAGAGGCACAGGGAACTAATCTAAGGGGGTGGTGAAAGCCAACACATTCTGGCTAGGCTTATAAATGCCCTTGGGCAGAGAGCCTAGTACTTACCTATGAACCTATAATATTTTGAACAATTTGACCTGTGGCTACTCTAAGTGGCATACTTTAACATTTTGGTATTTCAATGCTATCTACCATGTAACTACTATGCTCCACTGAAATACTAGTGTAGAACATATCACACACTTATTCAGTATTTTTTATCAATAAATGCAGTCTGTAAAAATCACACTTTACCAAAAAATCTGAATACTCTTTATTCTTGCCCTCACTGGAAATGCAGCAATCTAAAACCAATTGTACTCTGTATATTTAGGGCCTATTTAAACATGCACCCATTCTTCCTTATTGCATTTTCAGAACAGACAAAACATTTTGATTTACTGTACAATATTTATAAACTCCGCATTTTCACGCACTGCAGATGTATATCAGCAAATCATATTTCAAATATGCCTGAACTTCTGTTACCAATAACTCAACAGTATTGTATGCATACATTTCTGTAATTACATTTTGTGGTTCAAATATCATTGAAAACATTAACCTGTAGAAGCAACTCATGTTTTCTTTATGAAACCTCCAGCATTAAAAATGATATATGAAATAAAACAAAAAGATACCTGCATAAACTTTTGTCTCCTCCAGTATATGGGATTGGGGTACACTCACACAGAAATAACTTGCAACAGTCTGTGTGTGTCCATGCATATGTGTGTGTGCACATCCATGGATGTTTGGAGACTTACTGCATACATTTATAACTACTTGTGCACAGCTCTGCATGTCTTCTACTTGCAAAAATATCAGAAGGCATTAGCTGTCATGAGTTTGCATTTTTCCTCTGCTTGCTTGTAACAGTAAAATAGCTTTCACACTCTGCAAATGAAGATCTGTCATTAAGACAACAGTATAACATCAGCACTAAATAAAGGTCCACACTGTATTCAGGCAGAAGTAAAAAAAAATAAACCTGTATTAAGCTGTCAGATTTGAAGCATGTGAACTACTTTGAGTTACAGCCAACATATGGAATTCATTACATTAAAACAAAACTGTTGTTGCATTCATTTTGCATACCATCACTATTGGAAATAAAAACTGCTTAAATGTGACTTCTTTAAAATGTCACTGCATACAGAACCTATAAAAGGAAATAAAGGGTTTTTAAAATCAAAGTCCCTTTCTGTGAAAAGCTTTTCCCTTTTCTTCTTTTCTGTTCTCCTTTGCATTTGAATGCATTGTCTTCTGAATAAGGAATGATTCTGTCCTGAGCTTAAGCATTTATAAGCACATAGTCTATCTCTTGCAAAAAATAAATTTATAATGAATATTTCCCTTTATAAATTGCCCAGACACAGTTTAGCAACAAAACCTTGAGGTTCAGTCTTTTTTAGTCCTTTTGGACCACATGTTTACCAGTCTGGCCCCCAGTACCCACTGTCCATGTTGAGTCTACCAGCTGCTCTATAACCCCTATGCACTTACTCTGTTTTTGCTGGGGCTAGTCATAGAATCTGAGGATGTCCTGGGAGCTTGGCTCATTTGTAGTTCCATTTGGGGATTTTTATGACCTACAAACTCCTTTTCCCTGCCACCCCATACTTGATTACTTCTGAGGGCAACTTCTCTTTTTAGACTATGCCTCTTGCAACTTCCCTGTTTAGACTATCCCATTCCTGCTCTGCCACTCCATCAGTCACTCAAAGAGCTAATGGATCTTGCTTGGCTGAGCCCATGTTCAGAGCTTCATCCCTCTACACCACCATGGAGGCAAATGTGCAATTCAGTTTTATCTGAGAATTGAAGTGCTAAAAAACATTGCCAGGCAAAATACTGTCTTTTTATTTTACATGACTAAATATTTTAATTTGTCTTCCTTGGGCAACTCAGAACAACAATGAGCATGTGACAAACTAATACACACTCTACTGCTTAGAGGCTTTGAAGCAGTTCATGGCTAAACTCCACATTGCAAAAAAGTCAAACTTTGAAACTTTTATTTTGCCGTAACAGCTGCAATGGTAGAGAGTTCTGTCTTTAAGTGACAGATTCTCAGAATGCTGAGAACATATATTCATCAGTCTGTTTGCACCTTAGATCCTGTCTGCATGACAATCAAAGATTACTTTGCATATTTTCCTCATTTTTCATGCTGTTAGCAAAGATTATTTTACTGTTTACTGTACTAGACTATGCAGTATGCCATTAATCCTCTCAAAAAACAAAAAGCATTAATTTATTAGCTTTTTATTTGCAGGGATCCTCCCTGAAATAATTTATATAGACTCACAGTCTATGCATCTAAGAAGAAAATAATGAAATCATTGCCAGTACTGTAGTTATGTTTTTGTCATGATGCATTCTTTTGTAAGGTGATATCCTACTGCCCTAGCCCTTTCCCATCTTCATTTGCTGAAGATACTTCAAGGTTTATATGATATGTTTTGGCTAGTTTGAAGAGATGGGATCCCAATTCTCTCTCCATTTTATCTGCATTTTTAAGACAGGTAGATGATATGACATGTTCAGTTATTTAAGAAAAACTGTTTGAGCATGCCATTGTTAAGAGGTTCCTTATTGCTTTGTGTCAATAGTAAATCCTCTAAGACATGAATACAGTTATCAGAATAGATTAGCGACACATCTAAACAAGACTACCAACATGGCAGAAATATGCAATTATTATTCAGATAATGCTAGTTGGAATATTCACACATACTCTGCACATTATCATGACTTCATCCATGCAGTACACAAACAGGGCTGTATCTATTATGGAACATGTAACAAACAAGGTCAAACTATAATATTCCTTTGTTTCATAAAAAAGCAGTACTATGCTAGTCAGTTTGCAGCATACAGTTGTTGTAAACATGTTTCTGGTCTGAAATACAGAAATCCATTTCATCAGTTATAACATCTAAAATAATTCTACTAGAGAAAATCCATTCTGATGCTTATATTTTGTGATAATTTAATATTATGCTAAACAAGCCTCCTTTTAAGGAAATGGCTTAAGGTAGTAAGCAGCACAATTTCTGTTTTTTTTGGACTCCTTTCTTTCGTTCTGAAGTAATTCAAGTGCAGACTATGGTCACAAGTACTAGCATAAGGTGCACTGCCAATCATAGTTTTCTCATCATGTTCAACTAATACTAGTATCACTCAATATTATAATTATGCTATGCAGATTCCTGATAGATATCTAACTCCTTTTGGTAGAAAACATGAGCATCAAAGCTGCATTTGACAATCTCTGTACAGTTCCCTGTGTGAATACTTCTTCACATAACTTTTGAGGAGAAGGTCATTGCCTATATTGGACCTATCTGTGCATTTTAACAATAATTTACTTCATTAACATATTATTTATATTACTGTGTGTTAGGCCTATGCATCATTACTTACTTTTCTGTGTGTATGAGCAGGTATACAGTCAGCCAAGGCCAAAATCTCCCCCCAAAAAAGAAAGATAGGTAGTCAATGCAACTAGGAATGTGATGTCAAACACTACCTCACTCAGAATTATGGTACTTTATAAACCACTTAAGTCCTGAATACAAGCTTGAAATTTCTACTTTGATATGCTCAACTGAGAAAGAAGTCCTCGTAAGTTTTCTCTGTTTTCAAAAATGGTGAAACAACTAATAGGTTCATATGTCCATTGGCAAATAGCTTAAGCCTAACCATGCTTCCCAAAAGTATCTGACAGGTTTTGCTAGACTAGGCTTGGGCATGAGTGTTTAACATTAAATAATTCAGTCATATGCAAGATTTTATTGGTATGGCTGAGATGTTTAGCCATGATCCCATCAGCCTCTGCTGGTGGTATCTCAGATGGACATAAGATAATGCACGGCACTTATTGCGGGTTGTCTTGGTGATGCATCTAAGTTCATATGCAATGAACGTCTTTTAAATATATTTACTCACATTAACAATACTTATAATATAATTGTCTATTTACCAAGCCCCATTACTCCCCTTTTCCCATAGTCTTTTTTATAATTTCAGTCATCACGGCTCCATCCTTTGTCACTATTTATATAATATGCATCATGTCTTCTCTTCCACAAACTTCTTGAGCTAGATTCAAAACAAAAGTTGTGGACAGCACAGTACAGCACTCCAAATGAAGACAGTGTAATAAAGATGGATGTGATTCCATAATGGATGTAAAGACAAGCACAAGCAATAATAGATGCAGTGTAGGATAATTATAAACTCCTCGCGTGCCTGATAGATTTTAAAACATAATGGGTGCACTTAATGACAATAAAATGTGACATAGTAGTGCATCAAAAATTTGATAAAATCACTCAATGGATGCTATTTGCACTTACCATTTTTGACCTCCAATTCCTGGGAAATTTGTAATCAATCTTGTGGATTCTGCAGAATATTACTTAAAAAATGCAAACTGTATTTTAATGCATTACAGCCGGAGGGGGTAGAGGATGATCTGCAAATTTTTTTCTGAGGGTGGCCTACAAGGTGCTGAGTCAGGCTGCAGTTAAGCCAGCCAGCTCTATGACCAGGATCATAGATATATAGAGGTTAGATAGAGAGATAGTGCAGGCTTTATGCACGATGTGTGCACCTCCACATGTTTCCATGCAATCTGTGTCGATACCCCATTCCCATTAGAAACAAAGCTGTATTTGAGTCTGGGTTGGGTACACTGGCCTATGGGACATTCCTGCAACATATGAGTGATGCTGTAAGAATATCCTAGACAGCTGCTAGTCACATTCTGGGATAGGTCCTGGCACTGATATGTAGGAAAGTGGATGAATTCATCCACTTCCAAGTTCTCAACAACAGCCATGGACTTCAGGACTGCCATCTCCAACTTTCCATGTGTCCTTGGTACAACTGACTGCAACCATGTACCAATAAAATCTCCAACATCAGAAGATGCTGAAAGTTACATCAATAGAAAGGGGTGGCTATTGCTCAATTGTCCAGTTGTCTGCTCTTCAGATATTCTCATTATCAATATTATGGCAACACATCCCAGTAATGTGCTTGATGCGGCAATTTGGAGGGAAAGTGGTTTGACAGCCACTGTCCAACATAGTGAAATTCCAGAGGGGTTCCTACTTGGTACGTAAGGACCACAGTCGTGATGTAATCACAATCTAGATCTGTCAATGTGAGCAAGGGGTCTAAATGTTTGTTTTAATTTTCTACAAAATGGCGACTGCAGTTATCCTTTAGAGCCTTGTCTTATGCTGCCATACAGAGCTCCATCATCACCTGCTGAGGAATCATACAACAGAGCACACTCCATGGCATGGAACATATACCTTGAATGTGTATTTTGCATGCTGAAAGCAAGATTCAGATGTCTGGACTCATCCAAGGCTGCACTGCAATATGCACCAGAGAAGGCATCACAGATGGTCACTGTATGTGCCATGCTGCCCAACATGCTAACAACAAAATACAGTGGCCTGCCCACTCTAGGTGTGAGTAACCTACCCTAAGAGCCCCAGATGCTTCACATGGAGCTATCTGAGCTGTCACAGGATGATCAGTAGGATGTGAACATAATAGATTGTGTTGATGGCACAATTATATGCCTGATTAGTGTCTAAATATATATATATATATATATATATATATATATATATATAGCAACAGTACTGTCAATATGTCAGTGCCTATAGAATGTGCATCAAGCGAAGGTACCATAAGGAACAGAGCTTATATGCGGGGGGAGGGGTTGTACAGTAACACTGAGTTGCAGTATTCATATGAAAAGAATGTGTAACCCTGTAGGGAAACAGCCTAAACAACATAAAGCAGCAGAAAACTAACCACATGGTAATGCGTGACAACAAAGCCACATATCTGACAAGGTGCATACACATATATGTTACATGCCTGTCTTGTCCTGTCCTGTAACAAATAAGGCAATGATATAATATGCAGGTGGACGCAATGACAATAATCATCTGGATGTAAATATACATGTTATACAACAAAGCAAGTAGGACAGGTATGACATTGCAGCCATGGAACATGCAGAAATGTTGTGAAAGAGCCACCATATGTATAGATGTGTGTGTAAGCAGTTATGAGTGGAAATGCACACATGGAAAATAAACTTTGTCAACAGGATAGTAAAGGTGAGAACTGAAGTCACAGGTGCACGTGCTGTTGAGGGGAGGCATGTAACATTATCAGAATACATAGTAACAAGTATCCCCGGTATGCATAATGAAGTATTCTCATGCATGCAGTGATGGCAGACAATAGAACATTAAGAATAGGAATCAAGCCTGTAGTCATGGGTTGCTATGCTGATGCTCTGGATATATGGCTGATATGTCAAGTAGCAGCAGCAAGCCAAATGGCAGCAAGGTGATAGCATGTTAACCATTAAGGTGGTCAAGAGAATGAAAGAAATATCGCAAAGACAAGTGTGCACAAAATGGCACAAACTGACAGCATTCTACTATGTATCCTACATTGAGTATAAAAGGCCTGTGGCATTACTGTCCGTTGTTTGTCCTGTAGTGTGATACATGTTATATGTTTGTGCTGACCCTTTTCCTCAACTCCACCTTTCATGGATTTTCCATACTTTCTATTCACAGCTGAGCCAAAGAATATATGAACACTAGAACAGTATAACAAAGAAAGTTGTCAATAATGCACTTTATAAATATTTCACTCAATGCAATCATTTTAAAAGATTTTATCTTTTTTATAATAGATAACATTGACATTTCTCCTGTGGAAGGGGGGTTGGATGAACACATTAAAATATGAGGAATTAAGGTGGCTGCAACTCAGCCTACTGGCATAATCTGTATAGTCAGCATTTTGAAGCTATAATACACAGCTAATGCATGCATACATGTTTTAACCATTCACTGATTAATATTTTTACTTGCTATCTTGCTGTGAAAAAAATTACATAATTTTATCATTATAATTCACACTTTGGACATTTTTATTCCTATTTATGTATTTTAATGTAATTTAGCATTCACATGAGATAGAACTTAGATATATTGTAAAAGGTTTCTTAAGTATGCATTTACCTGTAAGAAGATGAGACATCTGTCATGTAACCATTAGAATTGTTTTAAATAATCACCCACTGCTGTTTTTAACAGATTCTGATGTAGTCTGACTGTGTTGTGTACATTTGAAAATATTTATACTTGGATCACCCTGCTGCAATTCATCTTGTCAGTGTGGTTGTTTTATTAATTAACATTTAAAATAGACTAAACTGTATTTTGTCATCAACAGCATTCCTTGTTGCCTGTATCTCCCATGTCCCAATCCAAACTTGTACATTTTACACTTAATGCATTTTTATATAACTTTACAAAAACATTTGAATCTCATTTTCATTTACTTCCTTACTTCTAACTTATGCCATTAGATTTCTTTTTAATTACATATTTAACTTTTGAAAAATGTAATCCCTCCAAAGGCTGCTAAAGCCTTCTTTCTCACTTTCATAAATAAGCATTTTCTGCTAACAAGAAAAATGTTATTATTACTTCACAAAAATCTTTTTCATTACCTAATTGAATTAATGCTCAATCTCAAATTTCAAAGCTAGGATAACTTTGCCTGATATTTCATACCTGATAATAGCATATCTTTTGTACCCTGTTGTTTCAGCCTCTGCAGCTGACCCTTCAATTTTCCAGTCTATTTCTGCTCTTCACCATCTCTTGACTTCTGTCCACACACAACTGTTGCACACAATCTTTGCACAGTTCTATTTCTAGTTCTATTTTGTAGCTCTACGTTCACTGAAAGATAACTTTCATTACCTTCTCATTGTTTCTTGCTGGCAGCCGAGACACCTTTTCAGAACTGCATACTCTACTCCTCTGGAAAGAGGCTTGGGTCTATATCACATGGTCGAAAGCTAATAATAGCGAACAACCACAACTTTGAAAACACTGGAACTCAAAGTTGTTATTGTGGGGTTGCACTACAATGTAGATAGGGGTATATGACCTTTCCTCACTATAGTGCAATCTCAGAGATGGCACAGCTCCCCACAATTGCAACTTCGAGTTCCTGTATTTTAAAAGTTGTGGCCGTGCGCTTACTAGCTTTTGACCATGTGATATAGACCTAAAGGCTTCCCTTCCTGATGGTCATCCTCACATTTCCAAACAGGCATGCTGTCTTTTGAGTTCACTTTCTTTACTGTCAGCTGCTGCCTACATTTGTGATTCCTCTGTATCTTCCACAATACACTTCTCTATCACTTCTCTCTACTGAAGTGCATAATTGTCTGAAGGTTCTTTCTCATTTTTTAAAATTTTAAATAACATGGTAGCCTCCAAATCTACAAGTGTGTGCATGTGTGTGTGTATGTGCATGCGTGTGTGTGTGTGTGTGTGTGTGTGTGTGTGTGTGTGTGTGTGTGTGTGTCTCTCCCTCTACCTCCCCCTCTATATATATATTGGTGTATGAGTGTGTGTGTGTGTGTGTGTGTGTGTGTGTGTGTGTGTGTGTGTGTGTGTGTGTGTGCGTGTGTGTGTCTCTCCCTCTACCTCTCCCTCTCTATATATATTGGTGTATGAGTGCGTGTGTATGTGTATGCGTCTCTCTCTCTCCCTCCCTCTTCCTCTCTATATATATTGGTGTATTAGTGTGTGTGTGTGTGTGTGTGTGTGTGTGTGTGTGTGTGTGTGTGTGTGTGTGTGTGTGTGTGTGTGTGTGACTGTGTGTTGCAGCATGCATGTGGTTCAATGTGTATGGCTCCATGTCTGTAATCAGTTGTGGGCTGGGATCATTTATTGATGGGTAGTGTGACAAACGGAGATACTGCCAAGACAGCTATCTGGAATTTTGTAAATAATTGCATGTTATCAGTGAATATCAAAATGATTTGTGTAAGATGCTTATGTTACAACTGTATTAGAACTGTATCTCATCCGTATATCAAACTACTAAAGGTATCTGCAGAGTGCTGTTTGAAATGAAACTACAGTGTGCCTTATTGGAAAATAACAGTAACATACACACACTATTGCAGCTGTTTAAATGTATATATTTTAACATTGGAAACTGGAATACAGGAGGTTAACTTCAGAAAAATAGCTGAAATTAAATTACTTTATGGCAGCAAGAGAGAGAGTGTCTATACTAGAGACCTCTATGTATTGTCTTTAAGGTGAAATAATTGCTAGTTTTGAATGTGAAGGAATACAATTGTTTATGACTTCCAGCATCTGCCAAAGATCTGAGGTCTATGTATTTTCACAGGTATATGGTAAATATTGCCAGCTTCCAGCAGTGGGGGTTTCATCTGAGATATAGTCAGATGAGAAGAATTATGTCATTCAGCAAGCTATCCCAGTATCCCAGCAGTAATACTTGAGATATTAATTTGATAGGTCTTTTGGGGAGACACAGCATTCTGTATTCTTGGACCTGGCAACAACAGGAACCATTCACCACACATCTACCTTGCTCCTAAGTAAGTTAACTAGGGTATTGTAATTCTCTTTGATTCAGTCAGGAATAGCATGAGGCATGGTTTAGATGTTTTTCTTTATTTGAGACTGTCTTGCAATTTTATTTTAAATATTTCCTGTGGTTTTGAATTCTGATGTCACTGTGAATATATACTATATATACTGATAATTTTGTTGTTCTTTTATTATTTTTTATTAAATATATTTAAACCTTTTGTTGTGGCTGATCTGTCTAGAGATATTTAAATTTTGAGAATACTTGCATATTTATTTGGTGACACTGTATGGACCGCTCCTAATAGCCTTGCTCTTGGTCAAACTACCATTTGTATTAATAGTAACATTACACCAGTAGATTGGACACACCTTGTTAAGGGCCTTAAAGTAGCTCATAAGGAGTTGGCTGGATGGCAGTGATAACTACCTTATAGTCTGGGAAAAAGGTGAAATAGCTAGTAAACCTGTGCCAACGTTTCCCAGGTGTGTGCATGTGTGTGTAAATTAAACCTCAAGCAGTGTGTGTGTGTCAGCTACTTGGGAAGGGACACAAAGCACTGGTTGGACAGAGATGGTGCTGGAGGTCTTGGCTTGGCCACTCAGCCGAGATCTCAGCTCTATAGCTGTGCCAGTGGGGAGTCTTATTGGGAATCTGGAGAAAGAGGGAGAAACCTGTCCTGGACTGACTATGGTATCTTTGTGCTCTTAAGTGAAATTACACTTGATGCAGAGAGCTGTATCTGGAAATATTGTGTGTGAACTTGACATCCTCCCAGTGTACATCCCCCACTGGTGCCAGTGGTAAGGATTGAGGCTAATTGATTACTGGTACAGTGGAGTGTTGCCACATTATTGGCTGGCAGTGGTGGGATATACTGGGATTCAGTGCTGTAGATATTGAACTCCTGTACCCTGTAAACAGTGGTCACTAAAGAAGGTGTTTGTACTCTCAAGCGGCCACACTGTAAACATTCAGAGTTTCATATCACAATAGTTTTAGTTATTTTTTGTTAGCTTACTTAGTCAGGGAGAGCAGGCAATGATGTTAGCAGAGGATTATGGCAAGCTGACAAGGAGCCAGTTGGTTGTGATGTGCCAAGCCAAAGGACTGGTGCATGCTAACCTGACAAAAGGTTAAATGGTTGTGGCCTTAGTCACAGCTGCATCACAGTTGCAGCAACCAGGAGGACAACCAGTCTGGCCTTGGGGATGTAAAAGTCTTTGAAAATGGACAATTCAACTTTGCCTCAGAGGATTTAAACATCTGTCTGGAGTTAAAGAGACATGAATTGGAGGTCAAACGGTTGTAAATAGAATTAGCAGAGGGACTGCAATGTCTGGTAGCTGAAGAAAATGAGAGACTGTGACATTTGGTGGCTGAAGAAAATGAGAGGTACAGGCAACATGAAAAGGAAATCCTGACTCTTCTTCATGGTCATGGAAGTAATGGGGAAGGGAATAACCAAAGCCCAGAAGCAACAAAGGTCAGCAAATTTCTTCCACACTTTACAGAAGGTGATAATTTTGATGGTTTTATTCATATGTTTAAAAGGGTATGTAAACAGTATAATGTTGACCAAGGTTTCTGGGTACGGTTCCTGATCCCCTTACTCCATGGTAAAGTTGTAACTGCTATTTAAAAATGATCTGATACGGATTGCTTAAATTACTATACATTTAAAAAAATGTTTATTAGAGTGTTTTAAGTTAACACTTAAATTATAATACATTTAAAAATTGTTTATTAGAATGTTTTAAGTTAACACCTGAAACTTACAGAAAAAAGTTTTGTGAGCATAGGCACAAGGCTTAAAATGTTTGTGAATATATTGCTGAGTTAAGCACTTATTTTTATAGGTGGGTGAGTGGGTGTCAGGTCACAACATTTGAAGGGCTGGCAGACCTTTTGGTAAGGGAACAAACCCTTATCACTTTGCCTAAGGACATGAGAATCTGGTTAGCAGATAGAGAATATAACACCACAGATGAGTTGGGCCTAGCAAGCAGGGCATCACTGCACAGGAAAGGGATACCCAGTGCTGCACATGGGTATAAGGGAAACCATGATGGGCAGTCTAAACCATCCCAGAAGAGACCAACAGTAGCAGGGGAAGCCACTAGTTCAGGTACATAGACAGGATCAATGGTTAAATGTTTGAAATGTAATCAGTGGGGCCATGTATCATATAGATGTCCATGGAGGCAAGGTGGGAAACAAAAGATGGGAGTGCAAGTAAGTGGGAATGACAGAATGCCAGCAGTAAGTTGTCTGGAGACAACAAGGGTACCAAGCTACCAGAAGAGGTTATATCATGTCTTAGTAGATGGGAAACAGGCCACTGATAAGAGAGCCACAGCCTCTGACCTAACCACTTTGAAGTCTGCAATGGTTAAAGAGGAGCACTAGGAGCACTACTTGCTTGGGAAGTCTAATTCCATCAGAGCTTTAGAAGGGACCCCATTGCAAATAACTTTGGCTAGGGTTCCCCTTGACTGGGAGGGTAGAAAAGTAAGCAAGTAAGTAGGTGTGTTTGAGGATATCCCTGCAGATGTCCTGATAGTGAATTATTCTGATGATGCAGTATCTTGTGTGAATGCAGTTACATGCAGTCAGGCTTGGAGACAAGCATGTGGGTCTGGTAGCCTGGGGGATCCAGACAGACTGCACACTTGAAGCCAGGACTGGTGAAGTGGCTACTTCAGGGAGGGAGATACCCTGTAGCAGTGAGACCGAAGGTATGTCGCAGCTGCTGGGGGTAGTGATGTTCCCTTGGACAGAGTGACTGCAAGGGCAGAGGTGAGTAGTACTACACAGGCTGACAGTAAGGCTCCACCATCCTATGGAAGGGAAGCAGGGAAATGTTAGCAAGAGAGAATTGAGACAGGCTCATCTTTCAGACCCTACATTACAGGGCTTGAGGGAGATAGACAGGGAGGCACCTGATTCTCAAGGGAAGGGGGGATCTGTATACTGGGACAAAGGGTTACTGAATAGACAGTGGACCCCTGAGTGAGGGCTAGAGGGTGAGATAATACAGCAGTTGGTAGTGACAGAGCCTACCATCTGGCACTTCTAGCCATAGCCCATAACATTCCATTTGGAGGTCATATGGGCATAAAGCATACCAAAAGATGTATTATGCAGAACTTTTATTGGCCTGAGATTTCCGGGGATGTAACAGGGTATTGCAGGACTTGTGACTAGTGCCAAAAGGTAGGCAAGGCAGGAGACAAGGTCAATGCTCCTTTGATGCCTTTGCCTGTGATTGAGTAGCCATTTCAGATGGTAGCTATGGATATTGTGGGGCCTCTGAGTACCCCGCATTCCACAGGGAAGAAGTATATCCTAGTGGCAGTAGATTATGCTAGCCGATACCCTGAGGCAGTGGCTCTGTCCTCCATTGAAGCAGAAAAGGTGACAAATGCTTTGTTAGAGATTGTCCGCAGGGTAGATTTCTCAAAAGAAATACTGACTGACAGAGGTGGCAATTTCATATCAGAACTGCTGGCTTGTCTGTGGAAGCACTGTATGGTGAAGCATATAAAGACCACCCCCCCCCCCCCCACTATACCAGACTAATGGTCCTGTGGAGAGGATAAACTATACACTAAAGATCATGCAATGGACATTTTCAGACCAGTTTAAGAGGGAGTGGGACAAATATTTGCCCCATCCATTGTTTGCTTACAGAGTGGTGCCCCAGGAATCCACAGGTTTTTCACCCTTTGAGTTGCTGTATGGTCATAGGGTGAGGAGACCTCTAGATTTGATTCATGATGAGTGGGAGGGTGAGTGCGAATCCCACAAGGAGTCTGTTGTGGCATATGTCCTAAACTTCACAACAAGTCTCAGGGAACTCATGAGCCTGGTCCAGGAGAACCTGGCAGAAGCCCAAGAGCAGAAAATGGTCTGGTATGACAGAAATGCTTGAGCTAGAGAGTATGCCATGGGGTAGCAGGTTATGATTCTCATTCCTGTCAGACACAACAAGCTGCAGGCAGCTTGGGAGGAATACTTCAAAGTGGTAAGGAAGGTCAGTGTTGTTAACTACATGGTAGAACTGCTAGGCAGGAGGCAGGGATGCAAATTGTACCATGTTAACATTGTGAAACCTTACCATGATAGGAAGGCCATTGTGCTAAGTATCTGCAGTAGAAGATAGGAGGAGTCTGAGGCAGATCTATGGCTACAGGGAGCCAGCCAGCAAAATCCCAAATTACTATGGTGGAGCCTAGGGTTGCAGGCATATGATAGGACAGTGCAGCACTGTACTGGGGTCAGCCATGACAAGGCAGCTGGGATCTCAAGATACAGTATGGGGTAGTGTATTCCTAGATAGGCTCATTCTTCTCAAGCAAAATTTCTCAAGGGTCACTTGAAAAACTAGTTTGAGTCTTTGATGTGGGGGAGAAGTGTGACAGGGAGATACTGCGAGCATAACTATCTGGAATTTTGTAAATAATTGTATGTCATTGGTGAATATTGAAATGATTTGTGTAAGATGCTTGTGTTACAACTGTATTAAAATTGTATCCCATAAGTATATCAAACCGCTTGAAGGTATTTGCAGAGTGCTGTTTAAAATGTAACCGCAGTGTGCCCTACTAGAAAATAACAGAAATGTACATGCAATATTGTAACTGTTTAAATGTATATATTTTAACAGTGGAAACTGGAATACAGGAGGTTAAATTCAGAAAAATAACTGAAATTAAATGACTTTATGGCAGCAAGAGACAGAATGTCTATACTCTGTATTGTCTTTAAGGTGAAATAATTATTAGTTTTGAATGTGAAGGAATGCAATTGTTTTATGACTTCTACTATCTGCCAAGGATCTGAGGTATATGTATTTTCACAGGTAGATGCTAAATACTGCCAGCTTCCAGCAATGGGAGGTTTCACCTGGGATTGAGTCAAATGACAACAATGATGTCATTCTGCAAGCTATGCAAGAAGTAATATTTGAGATATTAATTTGAGAGATCTCTTGGAGAGACACAGCATTCTGTATTCTGTCTTGGACCTGGCAGCAACAGGAACCATTCACCACATATCAGCTTGTTCTTAAGTAAGTTAACTAAGGTATAGTAATTCTCTTAGATTAAGTCAGGAATATAGTGAATCATAGTTTAGATGTTTTTCTTTCTTTATTTGAGACTGTCCTGCAATGTTGTTTTAAATATTTCCAGTGGTTTTGAACTTTGATGTCACTGTGAATATATACTGTGTATTTTATTGTTCTTGTATTATTTATTATTAAATATATTTAAACCTTTCATTGTGGCTGATCTGTCTAGAGATATTTAAATTTCGAGAATACTTGCATATTTATTTGGTGACACTGTATGGGCCATTGATGATTGCCTTTCTCTTGGTCAGACTACCATTTGTATTAACAGTAGCATTACACAGTAAGATTGGACACCCTTTGTTAAGGGCCTTAAAGTAGCTGGTAAGGAGTTGGCTGGTGGCAGTGATAACTACGTTATAGTCTGGGAAAAAGGGGAAATAGTAAATCTCTGCCAGCCTTTCTCAGGTGTGTGTGTGTGTGTGTGTGTGTGTGTGTGTGTGTGTGTGTGTGTGTGTGTGTGTGTGTGTGTGTGTGTGTGTGTGTGTGTGTGTGCGTGCATGCATGCGTGTGTATGTGTGTGTGTGTGCTTGTGTGGTGTGTGTGCGTGTAAATCAAACCTCAAAGAATGTGTGTGTCAGCTACTTGGGCAGTGACATGATGCACTTGCTGGACAGAGAGCATGCTGGATGTCTTGGCTACTCAGCTGAGATCTCAACTTTATAGCTGTGCCAGTGTGGAGTCTTATTGGAGGTCTGGACAAAGAGGCAGAAACCAGATCAGGACTGCCTGTGGTCTCTTTGTGCTTTTAAGGGAAATTACACTTGATGCAGAGAGCTGCTTCTGGAAATACTGTGTGTCTACTTGCCATCCTCCTAGTGTACATCCCCTACTGGTGCCAGTGGTGTGGATTGAGGTTCCTTGATTACTGGTACATTGGAGGGTCTTCATAAGTAGATGTGGTATTTGTGTTTAGGAATGTCTAGGAGTGTGTGAGAATGTGTGTCTAGGTCTGTGTAAGAGGAGATTTCCTTTGCTAACATGTTGCATGGCCCACTAGGGACAACACTAGCTCAGTCAGGTCTGACAGAAATAGTGTACAATTCAAACACACGCTAATAATCTAATAAATTTGATCTTTCTCACTGCAACCATACCTATCTCTGAATCACATTTTCTCTCATGTTCACTAATTATACAACCTGTATTATGCAATTAACAGAAGATGTGAGAATTTTCCTTAATGTTAGGGCATGTTTTCTTATATTGCAGAACAAGGACAAGAAATAGAGAATGAAATGGCAGATTTCAAAATTAATTTTCTGGAATGGGGAAAATTAAAGTTAGGTTTAGCACATAATAAATATTTATTTTAAGTGAAATACTGATTAAATTTAATTCCGTGAGTGTTCAATTTAACAATGGTGATCTTAATTAGCAAAGACAATTTCATAGGTACCCATATTTCTATGTCTATTAGAACAATATGCTCATTGTTTTCAGTATTGCTTTGGTTTAGTAATGATTCGTTCGTGACTAGGCAATACTGACACATTTCAAACTATGTGAAATGCTGAGTTCACTAGGAAATGAAATGGAAGTAGAGGGTAAAGACCCCCCCCAAAAAAAAAAAAAAAACAAACAAAAAAAAGAAAAATATGTCTGCATTTTAGATTAAGTAGTACTTATTAATATATGAACTAATACAGATACAGTCTAAAATGTTTGGAAGATCACTATGGAGAAATTGAAAATGTGACATATCATTATCTAATTCAGTGAAAGGAGCAGGGATTCTATTAAAAATAGGAAAGTGAATTGCCAGCCTATTTTTAAAGTATATTAATATGGATTCAGTATAAATGCTGAAAAAATAAGGTAGCTGGGGACTTCCTTGTGTTGTTCCATTCTTAATAACAATTTGATACAAATAGACAGACACTGTTAATAAAGAGCTATAACAGATAATATAGCATGCACAAAGTGTTCAGGAACCTCCCCCCACACAGATTCCATAGTTAGGAAAAAAAAAAAAACAAGTAGCCCTGCTAAATGCCTCATAGCAGAGTATATGTGGGATTCCTTTGATATAGCCTAAGAATACCCAGAATGTTGATGGTTGCCTAGATGCCTGGATTTCAAAAAGCCAGACTGATAACATGATATGATGGATCACTAATAGACTAAACTCTTTAATACAATTATATACATTTTGAAATCCAGGCTAACTGTTACTAAAAGGCAATAGCTGGCAGAATTAAGGGAATCAGCATTACGTTTTGGAGATAGGAACTGTTTAGATCTATTTAGGTATAAATAAGAAATACCTTCAAGTTTTGTAGTGGGCAGTGACTGGAACATGGTTAGTGATCCCCTAAAAACAGATCCAATAATAATAATAAACAAAATAAGCAAGCCTTATTCACTCTAGACGAACTATTTTAGAATTCACCTTAACCTACCCAGCTCTATCAAGCAACCATCCCAGTCACGGGGATAAATTTACATTCTACTCACCAGGTTATAAATCATGATCTAGGATTGACTTCTTTCTGGTTTCAGAATCTCTCTTAAACGAAAAAACTCTTTACTCAAATAGTCCAAGATTTCTATCTGACCATTCCAAAATAACTCTGAAACTTTTCCTTTTAAATAACCCTCTAAAGCAAAACACCTTACACTCCTGGTCTCTAAACCCAAATCTCCTAGACAAAGAAGTGGTGATAAATGAAATGAACACTATACTAGATGAACTTAACACCGACTTATCTTCCTCAGACATCACACTGACATTCTGTGGGCAGCTACAAAAGCTAGAATCAGTGGGCTGTTGATTCAAAAAGACTCTTATTTTTTAAAAAAAACTTGCTAGAGAGAATGAAACCAAAATTGAACTAAAAATTCAGGAAACCAAAAAAATCACTCCAAGAAAATTTCCGCCTTGATTAGAAACCTGACTTCTCAACAAACAGAAAGGGTTATACCTAATACATGCACGTAATCTTTCATACCAAGAAATGAAACTCCTAGCTAACTACTCTGAATGAACTCAACAACCCTCTAAGCTACTAGGTAGAATCACAAAAGTGTACCAGGACCCACCTATGATCTCACAAATTACACACAATAATGAAATACTCACAGATAACCAAGATATGTTGCTTACCTTTGAAAATATGTACAATAAACTATATGGTCCACAGAATGGAATACATCTTCAATCCTACAACTCTTTCTTTAATAGTATTACTTCCCAAAAACTGAGAATCATCAATTTGAAAACACTGAGTCCCCTTTAAAAACAGAAGAAATTATGGAGGCAATAAAAAGTCTAAAAAGCAACAAAGCTCCAGGCCCTGATGGGTTCACTTCCAATTCTTATAAAAATGTGCTTTGAAACTTACCCCTATCCTTCTTATAGTCTTCAAACACATTTTTAAATCTGGATTCACTGATCTATATCTTAAAACAACTCCAAAACTATCTTCATTCACAAACATAATATCGACAAATCTAACCCATCAAAATACAGACCTATTTCACTTATCAATGCAAATGTTAAAATTATGACTACGGCTCTAGGAAATAGAATTAAAAAAATCTTCATACAATTATATCCCCAAAGCAGTCAGAATTTATGAAGGGAAGACAAACATGGGACAACACACTTACCTTAGATGGGGTCATACAGCTTACTTCAAAACACAAACTTCCCATATACCTCATGGGACTTGATGCTACAAAGGCATTTGATAGGATAAATCATTAATTTTTGTTCATAACTTTACAGCAATTCAACTTTCCAAACAACTTCATAAAATCCTATATAACTCTTCATACGCTACGCTAGTCATTAATAAACTACACTCATCCAAAATAAAATTAAATAATGGTACCAGACAGGGGTGTCCCCTTTCACCTTACCTTTTCAATATCTATATTGAACCTTTATTTATATATTTAACACAAAATACCTTTCATCATATAACCAACATTCTGGGTAGTAATCTTATCTTTTCAACATTTGTGGATGATCTCATTATATACTTCCAGCTACCCAACACTGACTTAACAATCAAAATGTTCCTGAAAACTTCAAACTATGAAATTAACCCCTCAAAATATTTTATTTTTCCAATCAACCCATACAGTCATAAAGAAGCTTCTTTTCCTATAACCCAAATAAAGTTGAACTATACTCTTAAAAATCTGGAGATAGTTTTTGACCACAATCATGAAAACTCCCTACAAAATAACCTCCTTAGGACATGGATTAATATTGAAAATGATTTAACCAGATGAATTCCCCTTCCTGTCTAAAATAGCAATAATAAAAATGAACATTCTACCCAGAATACTGCTCCAAATCAATGCAACAGACAATAACATCTCTTTAAACTTCTTTAAAAAAAACAAAACAAAACCATAACTAAATGTATCTGGTTCCCTCAAAAAACTAGGATCTCCTTATCCAGATTAATCCTTCCTAAAAACAAGGAAGGACTGGGGTTACCAGATTTTCGACTGTATTATGACATAATTTGTGTCAGCAGAGTCATGTTAATTGCAGATCATAACCCAAGTGAATTAATGCACTCTCCCCAATGGATTGATCTCTGGCATGCACATGTGAAAATGTGCAATATAAACCCCAAGTCACTACCCTTCATAAACAAACCTTTATTAAAAGACATTAAACTACATAATTTGATTAAGCATAAAATTAATACATTTCAAAAACTTTTTTCTTCACTAGGTCTGTCAATTGCACTTATTCTTATGCAGCCCATTCACTTGAACCCAAACTTAAAACTGGGTAACAAAATGATAAACCTGAACCAATTCCCTCAAATTAAATTCCTAACTGTATAGGATTTCTTTCAACTAAAAGATGACTCTCTTAATGATATCAAAGTAAAATTTAAATTGAATAACAAATATACAACAATTTTGAGACAAATCAAAGAGCTAATCTCTACTTTAGGTAGCTTCTCAAATAAGGTACAAGAAGAAATAAACATGGCTACATCACCCCTGAAATGTCTAAAAATTAAAAAGAAGATGTTATCAATTACTTACAACCTAATTTCTGCAATTAAATACCAATCTTCTATTACTTTTGCACAATATTGGCAAAACAAAAACCCTGAGCTGACTGATGCCCATCTCTCCCAAGCAATTAACAATACAAACAGATTTTCCCCTTTTAAGAAACTATTACATACCCAATTAATGATTAATAATAATGCATACTATACGCCAGAATGTTTAAACACCTTCTTCCCCAACAGTTCACCCATCTGTCCTTTTTGCCCCACAGTGACTGCTGACCTCTTACACTTCTTATGGTACTATAAATATGCACAAAATCTATAGGACTCCCTAAGGATTAAACTTACAAAAATGGGATATGGCAAATCCACTCTCTCATGGGAGTTTGCTATACTAAAATATAGGTCATCCTGGCATACCCACCACTGAAGTTAGGATTCATATTGCTCTTTTTATGCTAATTAAGCTCTACATTACATAGAACTGGTTGGATCACTCTAAATTAGACTGGGTTAACTTTAGGAACATGGCATCCAAGTATATTCCATCTCATAAACTAACTGCTAACAATATTAACATATGCTTGAATGCCTCAGTTTCTGGAGTATTATCCTAGATTGCATCCTAAAATAACATAGAATGGCTTTCTGTATCTATTATCCTATGTAAATCCAATCATCAGTCACTCCTGTACAGAGTCTCACTCCATTGTGTTCACTAATGGTTACCTATGTGCATGTCACAAACAGAAAAATAAGAAATATCAAGCTTTAATAAATGTAATTAAAATCTTGATACTATAATGTAGCACTACTTGTATGTGCTGTTTTTCCCCTTTTTTCTTTATTCTATTTTACTATATAACTTATTACTGAATTTTGACTATGTGCCAACGACAATATTTTGTATTAACAGTGTTAACATTGTCAAGTTTCTTATATGTACGTTTATTTTTGTTTTTTCACCTCTTCATACTGAGAAAATGAATCTTAAGAATACTTGCTGATTACTAGAATGTCAAATGGCTTTTTTTGTCTATGTATACTGATTATTTCCAGTTAAATATTTGCTGTTATTATATATCACAATATTTATAATGAAACTAAAATAAAATAAAGAGTTGAAAAAAAAATAAATACCTTCAAGTTTAAATGAACAGAACAGGACTTTAAACTTGTACTCATTGTGTTAGCAAAAGAATGTAGACTTAAGTAGAAAAAATATCTGTAACAGTGTATTCATTGGATAATTTTGGGAATCAATACTACTGAATATCTCTCTTTGTTTAAATTTGCAAAGGACATAGTAAATAGGGAATTTCAGAAAAACTGAGTTGACTTAAAAATTAATTATGTTTTTAAAGGGACTTCTAAGGAAGAATATTAGAACTTTTTTGAAACATATTCAAAAATATTGACAATAATATTTTCATCAGATGTAACATTAGTGTGGATCTTCAGTGCTGCAATATAGTTTTAAGGATTGGGTGACTGAAGAATATTTACTAGATACCTGAAAGGAACTTGGGATCTTTCAGAAAATGGAACAAGTGCATTGACTCTATACTAAGAAAGCTGTTGCATTCAATATTACATTTGCACTGACCTTTATAGTTTACATTGTTTCTCAAAATATATATCATACTAGTGGATAGGTAGATTCCCAGCGTCCTTGTTTTTTTTTTTAAACAGGCTTTTGCTCTTTTTATTGATTTTAAAGAAAAAGACTTGACTAGACCTCTAGCTTCATATTTAAAAGCTGCTTACCTAGTATCGTCTTTTTAAAGTGGGTAGAATTAAAAAAAACTCAAGACATTTTTATTTTCATCAATAGTACTTTTAATGGAAGGTTTCAATATCAGAGAAAAATAAAGGTCCAAGTTCACCCCTTTAAACAAACAATGAACATTTTGTAGACTATAAAATCATTTTTATTTATGAATGTTTATGTCATGGCTCAGTAATACAATTAACTACCAAAGCTACAAGTGATTTAGATATTAGGTAGAAACTGAAACATGACAGATTTGTGTCCAGCTGATGAAATGGAAGTGTTATTAGCCAAGACAGAGAATTTGAAGAAAGTGATCTAATCCAAAAGAAGAGATTATGTCACTTAAGACTGATGAAAGATTGAGATGAGAACATTGCACATTTAATTTTTCAGGATAAGATATCAGTTATATCAATTACTAGTGTCTTCCACTGCACAACAAAATACAAAAGATTATTTTTTAAATTAGTAAATTAAATAGAGTAAAGAAATTCAAGCTGACTCTGGAAAGGGATATAAATATTTTATAGACACATGGGTTTTTCAACATAAGGTGAAACAATATGTAAAATAATAATCAGTGTCAGAAACTATAATAGGTTCATATGTTTACAGGTAGGTACTAGGCTAGCTGCCCTTGCAGGCTATTTTAAGCCTTGCCAGTTTTGCTTCTGGTGTTTGATTTAACCTTTCCAATTTGGTATTAGATTAACCTTACCCATTCCATGGTTGATAAGTACATATTAGTGTGGACATTCAGTGCTGCAATATATATATTACCCTAGTGTAAATGCACTGGATAATACAATAAATAATTCGAGGTATCCCATGCACAAGATAACTCATTTAGTAGATCTCACTGTCCATTAGTAGTACAGATAGCAGTCATGGGGTACATTTTCTGTTTTCCAACCATAGATCCAAGCTGTGCTTGAACATAGACAGGGATGAGCTTTGTTTTACACAGATGGGAGTCTGTTCCAGAGCAGTGGTATCCTCTGCATGCTATACCTGTCCCTCTAAATCATTCTTCTGATGATGCAAAAGAGATTTAGATCATAAAACAGAGTATTTGTAATGCCATTTGATTTTCTGGTGTGCAACACACCCACCAGTACTGGGTTGAAGAATGCCTTGGGTGCCAGATGCAGGTCAAATCTTAGCAGTCTGTAGGATACTAAGCAAAGTGACAGGGATTTGAGTCAGTCCATGTGGAACATATTGGGACTGGGTCTATATTATAACAATGGATTTTATAAAGTTTGAATGTTATAATATCGAACCAGTTTTGTCGAACGCTGAAAACAGCGAAGGTGCAGGGCACCAAATTCTTTCCCAGGGAAAGAATTCGGTGGGCCATTGCTGTGGCTTCACTGTTTTCAGTGTTCGATATTTTGGAACATTATGGGTCGGGTTCAGGTAAGTGTGCGATTATGTGTAGGTTAGGGTTAGGCGGCAGGTTAGGTGAGTTAGGGTTAGGTAGCAGGTCAGGTAAGTGTGCGGTTGTGTGGACATTAGGGTTAGGGCCGGGTCAGGTAAGTGTGAGATTGTGTGTAGGTTAGGGTTAGGGGAGGGTTAGATGAGTTAGGGTTAGGGCGCAGGTCAGGTAAGTGTGCGGTTGTGTGTAGGTTAGGGTTAGGGGCAGGTTAGGTGAGTTAGGGTTAGGGCACGGGTGAGGTGAGTGTGCGATAGTGACGGACCTTAGGGTTAGGGTTGGGTTAAGGTAAGTGGATAGCTAGTAGTGTATGTAAAGTTTAGTTTAGGTTTAGGTGTAGGATTTTAAGTGTATGTGTGTGGATTGCTGTTTTTTGTGTGTGTTTGTGTTGTGTGTTTTCCCTGGGAAAAAAATCGCTATTCTGACTGTTCAATGTTTGCGGATTTCAGTGTTTAGGGTTCGATATTATAACATTCGATCTTTGTAGATTTCGATGTTATAATATACACCCATTGGGACTCTGTGGTTATTCCAGTTTTTGCATATTGCTGAAAAGATGCATGCCAAGGGAGACATTATACTCAATGATTGGTCTAATGAGGACTGACTAAAGGAGGCAATAATTTCCCTAGATCTAGAAACATTTCCTTTATTTATAAGTTGTGCAATACAAAAGGACTTTCTTAGCACAATGGATACATGCTGGTCAAAAGTTAGGCCACTGCCCACATAAGTTCCCAAATCCTGCGCAACTGGGTCAACTCTTAGGGCATATTGTCAATGAGGAATGTAGTAGTTCTTTGTGGTGGATGACTTCCTAAAGGATATGATAATGCATTATTTTACATTTGTTTCAGTCCATGATTCTGGCATCAGTTATTTATTTGGGAAAGACATTCTGATAGGATGGATAAGTCACCTGGAGATTTAGTGACTGCTTCTAGCTTGCAGTCATCTGCAAACTTAAACGACAAAAGTGGTACAAAAAAAAGTCCAATAAAACCAATAAATTCACACCAAATCAGCTGGATATAGGCAACCGAGACTGTTTATCCACGATATATACAATGACATAAGCGCTAAACGCTACATTACCCCCAGGTCTCAATGATCAAGTTTCCATATTACCAATATTAAAGGAAAAAGCTGATGTTTTAACTTAATATAATTAAAGTATTTTATAGTTAATAATTTCAACAGTGAGAGAAAACCTTTTGTAATAAATATATAGGTACACTCGATTTGCTATTTATGTTTTTCAATGAGGTTTGAAGATGAACAGTTTTTTAATAAGGAAGTTAATAGAATAATTGTTTGATAAGTATGGTGGTGAAAGGTAAAAAAAGGAGAAGAGGAGGCTGGGTAATGCATCTGATGAAGTCTCTTGTTCAGAGACGAAAGCGCTTATGTCATTGTATATATCGTGAATAAACAGTTTTGGTTGCCTATATCCAGCTGATTTAGAGTGATTCTGCAAACTTAGTCAGCCAGAGTCCTTTGATATTGGCTTTTACTCAAGAAACGTAGATATCAAACTTTAGCGATTCATGTTCAGAACCCTGGGGGACTCCAGCTTTGACTGGCCTCTTTGTTATGGTAACTTCTCCTGTTTTGATTTCTTGAGTTCTGTCTTTGAGCCAGTTGTCAATCTCATGGGTTACACAGGGGTTTATTACCAGAGTATTAATTTTATTTATGTATTGCTTTTGCTTTTGTTTATTGGGAAAGTCTGACTGTGCACAGGTCTCATTGTCAGAGCATGCCTGGGGAGAAATGCCTCATTTTACAGAATTAGTAGTAGTCAGTTATACAAGATTTACATAATAAAATACATAAATAGAATAGTAATGATATGACAATTAATCAAAATAGAAATACACTAAAACGTTAGTAAATATCGAACTTACAAGAGTCGAGCTATTTTCAAAAGGAATCAGTTGTAATTATATATTAAGTAGGAGACTGTGAAGGAATTATAGAATGAATATAGTTACCAATTATGTAGGAGTATTGAGAAAGAGAGATGGAGATTGTAGTGGAGAGGAGGAGGGAAAATTCTAATAGTTAGTGATTATGAAGAGGTAGCTAAATTATGGCAGGTTAGATAAACAAGTGTTGAGAGTTAGTAAGGGTTTGAAGGAGGGGAAATGGAGATTATCCAGGAACATCACATGTACAGAGTTAGTAAATAAGTAAGAAGGACTTTAGCTGAGTTTTTATGATTTTAGGGAGTGTTCTTGTCATATTGTTAGTGGCATGGAATTCCAGAATTTAGCAAGGTGGTGTGAGATTAGTGATTTGTCAGAAGAATTGTTGGTTTTGGATACATGTAATAGGTATTTGTCCAATGAAAGCATTGGCCAGGAAAGGTTATATATTTGTATGAGGTTGGAGACAGATGGATAGAAGTTAGGTTTATGCAAAATGTTATGGATTTCAGGAAGTTGTGACTAGGTTAGATAATGTGGGAACTCCAGCCACTGTAATTCCCTTATGGTTGCACAGTAATTGGCTCTATTTGTAAGGCTGCTGGCGAATCATGCTATTTAGCTTTTCTACTATGCACAAATAGGGGGTTGTATCTAAAGTGTTGGCCAGGTCGATGTAAGTGGTATGTATCATTTTACCTTCATACATTGCTTTCATGACCTTTTCAAAACAGTCCACCAGGTTGAGTAAGCATGACGTGCATTTAACGAATCCAAACTGAGACAGGTTCAGTTTTTGAGGCTCCCTGTGTCCTTATTGAATAGTTCCATGACTAGTCTTTCCATGGCTTTGCATTTAAGACTAGTCACACTTATGGGTCTGTAATTTGTGTTCATTTATTTTTTAGCAAGAATGCTAACCACAAATCACCAAGTCATCTGTTTGCTTATCTGCAGTTACAAAGGCTTGACTCAACTTCATGTGGATTTCTATCACTCAAATTGTGGCATATATGTCACCTGAAGTAAGGTAAAGTTAACCCATGGTTTGAAGAAATATAAAAATAAATCCATTTTTCTTATGGAATTTGAATACTGGTTTAATTCTTGGAAATTAAAATATTCTCTTAACTGAATAAGGTATTACAATGAGATATGCATACAGAAGTGGAAAGAATATGTTTTGGGGTTGAAAACAGTTGGCACCAAGGAAACTGTTATTAATATAGGATGCAATGCAGCATATTAAAGAGATTTTCCTGCCCTCACCCAGGCCTTGCCATTATTTTGATTTCTGCAAAATGAAAATCTCAGGATATATAAATAGCAAAAGGTACACACAGAACAGAAGTAAATATGGTCCATGCACTATATCCATATAGACATACATAGACTTAAAAAGCACAGCATTCAGTCAAGGAAAAGCTGTAGATCCCCACCTAAAGATCTCCACCTCCCATTAATATATGAAACCTCCATCTATGTCATTGAACACAGGGAATTTAAGAACCATTTTCAGTTAATGTACATCACATAAATATCTAATGCACTACTCTAAGAGTGATAGATCACTAACTATAGAATGAAACTTAAAAGTGGATAAATAGCATTAACATAAGATTGTATTAAAATCTCAATAACAAATTGCATAACACAATGAAAACAGCTATAATTCTACTTGCATATCAATATTTTTAACATAATCTATAAAACCATGGCTAAATTTGTTGAAATAGTATGGGTATAAGCATGACCAAAAAGACTACTGCAGATTAGACATGGAAAAAGAAAAGATTGCTATCAAAAATAAAAGTTAATGAGATAAAGATAAGGCCAAGGAGACTGCCTAAAATTTGAAAAGAAAAGCAGTTCTTGTACTGTCTCCTACATTTCCATTCTCTAGAATAGGCTCCCCATTCTCATGATGCAGACTTTCTTCCTATCCCCATTTAAGTGCAACTTGAACTAATGAATGAGTAGGCAGAATTTACCCCCTGGTCTGGCTCCTATGTCTCTGATGGACATAAGCAGTCATTAAATAACCCCCTGTAAATCAAATATAAATCAAATTTGTGGGTCACATTTGGACTGCATGGCTAGGCTTATAAGAGCCCTAAACAAACCTATAATCCTAAACTGAAAATATATAGCATGTATATATTTTAAATCGATATTTATAATAAAAAGGGAATGAAAGTATTGCTTCAAAGCAGACAGCCAGTCAAAAAGTGTGACAAAGATTAATGAAATAAAAAATCTGAAGCACAGTTATCCAAGGTAATTTAGACAATAAATATTTATTAAAATAAAGTTCCATTAAACCCATGCAGTGAGGAGATGAACCCTTTACCAAAAGTATTCCATTTAATGGTTTAATACCCAATAACCTGAAGTGCTTCAGCAAATAGAAAATAAAGACTTACATAACCTATGTTGTAACCCATATGCAACATAGTTAAACATATATATTTTTTATTTTTGTTCTGGCCAAGGGTAATAGCCAAAACATAAAGCATCATCTAGACACTTCAGAATGGATAACAGTTAAGTAACTTGCATGAACTAGCAGAAGTTTATCTAAAGATGATAAATGGCATTTAAAATAATGGGTCAGATTCCATAAAGTTCACAGAATTTGGCCGACTGTGCTGAGTACCATGCAAAAATTGTAAAGAACCAAGTAAAAGGCAAATATGTCTCAGTGTATAGCGAATAACTCAGCACAAAGCAGGCAGCTTGCAACATCTGTGAAACTCCAAGCAGTCACAGCAAATGTGGATGGCAAGAAGAGTTGTTCATAAAGGGAGATTTGCATTACCAATGCACATCCATGGCAATTATACAAGCTCAATGCAACTTGCTGTAATCATTCAAAATTACTAAATGAATAGAAATGTGCAGCAATCTGCCTAGAAAGTGAAAATTATCTACAAACAATTATGGATATTGTCATAATTCATAGTCAGACATTTATAAATGGACTCATTACAAATTGTGGAATCTATGGAGTCCACAAAGTTTCTAATAAAAAATTAACTAAGTAAGGTGAAGGTCAATCACAGCCACTTTTTCCACGTCTAACACTAGCTAACAATGAGCGCGAGATGTGTGGGGAACACAAGTAATGCACACACCCAAGGAAATAGGGTGATAGAAAAGTAGATGTGGGATGGGGGTGAAGAAGAAGGACACACAAGAGGTATGATGGAATAGGAAGGCCTGAGGGAGAGTCAGGTGGGGAATAGGCTTCATATTTTTTTTTTGTGTATAGACTGAAATGAAAAGACTGGAGGAGGGCAAGATAACAATTATAATTATATAACAAATATCACAAGACTTGCCATACAAAGGTTGGAAATAAACAAAAAGGGGAGGTAAGGTACACAGACAGCACACATTCAACCATATAACAAGGGGGAAGCAAAATGGACAAACAGGGTAGGGATGCATGCCAGCCATGGTGCAAAACAAAAATGCACACACACACACACACACACACACACACACACATATATATATATATATATATATATATATATATATATATATACCTATAAGCAACTTAGTGATTAGATGTTGAAAACTGTGTGACAGTTATACTAGAATATGTAGGACTGATGGTATAGGTGTGTGATGTAGAAAATTAAATGGGACTGCAGTCAGTGCATTACACAGTATATATTCAATATCATCAACCGCTAGGGTTCAGCAGCGCAAATGTATGATAGACTACAGCAAGGATGAACAGATCTAGGCAAGGAAATGTAAGAGAAGACAAGCAGTGGGCAGATTAGAGCTTCCAATCATGCATGTGAAATGCAAACAATCAAGTACAGTTCCAAACAGCAGTACCGTAGCAAAGCAAGAATATGGTGTCTAATAATCAAATAAGTGTACACAATTGAAATACAGGTGAAATGGGATCCATATGCCAAATACATGTGCTGTGTCAGAGGTAACACAGATAGGCTGATGGTTATACAATGTGTATGTGTGACATGCAATGGACTAACATTATCCAATCAAACAAACATTTCAGCACACAAACACACACCAATGACATTGAATATAATGTAAATGGTGAGACAGTTAAGGAATCCCAACCTGTGCATAGAAAAGAAGCAGGCAAATGCCTGGGTACTGCTTAGCACACATATAACATGAACAATGATGGAATCAAATCAATTGCCACCACTTAGTGTACATATGCCTTCCATGTGGATGATACCCAACATGGTGGCACAAGGCAATATTGCGCCAGTATACTTGCATGACAACAATGATAATGTAGATGAAGGTAAACATAAACATAACGTATGCCATGTATAAGTGCAATATGTAGGCCACAGCTAAACACAGGCCCACATCAGTGAATAAATGCCAGCAACAGAAAGTAGGCACAGAATAAAGCAGGACAACATTATTTAAGGAGACACATTGCACATGCTTGTGTTCACCACAGAGTCATTTAATCCTTGGTTATTGTTGGCATTTAACCTGAGCTTCCAGAAGATGTACAAAAAGAATAAGAGAGAAATTAGAGGAAAGAAAAATACAAGGAATAAATGTCAAAAGCTTCATATGCAAATTTGTGTTCATTAATACAACTGATTCATGAAAAAATATTATATAGACTCAGAAAATGTGGAATGTTTAGAAAAAGATGTGAATGAGGAAATGCAAAAATATAAAGAACAAACCTAGAGAAATTTGAAAGGTATAAAAAAACATGGACATGGGAAAGACAGAGAGAGATCCAATATGGTGTAATATTCCTGCAAAGAAGAAAGTCAAAGTAGACAATACAAAAAAAAGGCAGCTCCAAAGATATTTCAAGAGAAATACAGGCAAAGGCACCTAGATATGGAACATTTCACAATACAAAGATATATATATATATATATATATATATATATATATATATATATATATATATATATATATATTACAAAGAGGGAATGTAGAACAGAAGATTAGTAAAGCAGATGTTAAACAAACAGAATCTAAAGTTATGGGATACCTGCAAAGTGAAGGATCTAGTGAAGAAAATCGAATACAGGTTATGTTACAGCAAGATGGAATGATGAGTCCCCAAAGTAAGGAGAAACAGATGGAGCGCGAGACATCTGAAGACGAAATATGGACATGGGAAAGAAAATAAATTTAATATGATGCAATATCTATACAAAGATGAAAGCAAAACTAATCACTACAAAAAAAGCAGTACCAAAGATATTTGAAGAGAATTACAGCAAAGGCATCTGGATGTGGAAAATTTTACAATACAAAAATAAGAAAACAAAGGAGTAAAGTAAAAAATGAGGATTAGCAATGGAGAAGTTAAAGATATAGAAACTGGAGTTATGGATTACAAGTGAAGAAATATTTATGAAGACCCAGTGGAAAAGATGCTGAATGGATGGAAAAAGTAAAAAAAAAAAAAAAAAGAAACAGGAAGAAGTTCAATTGCACAGGATATGAAATGAGATGACGTAATCACCAGTAAAACTGAAAAAAAATTAAGAAAAGTTCCTAAATGGAAACCCCAGGCCCGGATGCAGCACCTAACTTCTGGCTAAAATTACTAAAATCATTACACCAAGATTTAGCCCAGAGTAAGAATGACTTACATGTGCATCCCAAACAGACACCACCCTGGCTAACAACAGGAACAACAATATTCTTCCTTAAGAGTGACCCTGCAAGCTGTACTAATACTATAGACCAATAACTTATCTTCACAACAATGTAAAAACTATATACTGGAACTGATGCTGACAAAGTTTATAGTCATTTAGAAGAAAACTTAGTTATGGCAATAGAACAGAAGGGTAACAAAAGAACGTCATATGGAACAAAGGATTATTTTTTGTAAAAAATGTTATAATGGCGAATTGTAAAAAGGGGGAAATCTAAATTGTAAAAAGGGGAAAGTCTAAGCATGGCATGGATAGACTGCAAAAAAAAAAAATAAATAAAATTTGACAGCAACCCACATTAATGGATAAAGGAGTGCATACAGATGTGTGAGATATACCCTACATTGATCAATTACATTACAGTGACCCTGAAACAGTGGCAAACCACTTTGCAGCTAAGCCATGACAAAGGACAAATTATTATCCCAGGGATAAGGGTCAAAGGGAGATATTCCAGGGTGACTCTTTATCACTACTACTTTTTTGCCTTGCCCTCAACCCATTAAGCTGTCTACTTAACAAATTAGGTCATGGTTACAATTTGGCTCCCAGACAGCAACAAAGTGTAAAGACTTTTTATCTTCTTTTTAAACTGTATAGTTCATCAGATGAGGAGCTGTTTTCAGTGGAAAAACTGCAGATGGAATGTGGAAATTTTTGAAAGAAAATTGTTTGAGTGCAAAAAAAATGTTTAACATCAGGATCTAGGCACGCAACATCAGGGGGATATATTTCCATAACTACAAGATGCCTGATTGAGGTGAGAGACAGAAAATATAAGAAATGGAAACAAAAACTAAGCATATGAGATTTTATATTCTCACTACAACTGTCTAATCAATAAAAAGAGTCTGTTGCCATGGATATGAACTTTCCTACTACCTCCGTTACCTCTTGGTGGATGCAGGCATCTAGAGGCAATGTAGAAATTGCTTCATGTTTCTGACAACCAGTTAATTCTCAAACAAGCTGATATGGTATGTGAGAGATGTATCTATACGGGTTCCCTTCATAATTTCGAAATACTGAAATCCCATATTTCAGTATTTCAAAATTATAACACCAAAGCCTTGACCTCTAGGTTTGTCTGTGTGCTTGTGGGGGCAAGTCGTGTGTATGTTTAGGTGTGTGGTCTGTGTGTAGTGTAGGTTTGGGATTTTGAGTTTCACAGTTATGGGTTTTCGGGATTTTTAAGGTTTTGGCTATGTAATTTCGAAATAGTTAAATTCAGGATTTCAGTATTTTGAGATTTCATAGTGAACCTATTTATACAATGTCACTAGAGGCAAAGCTCTCACATAAAAGCATTTCTAATGCCAATAAGGTTGTCAGTAGTACACACACAGCACATAAAGCACACAATTCAAAGCAGACACACAGACCCACATATGCTGAGGTATTTAAATGTAACCTTCCTAAACCCCAAAGATTTCTGAGATGAAGTAAATCTAACAAACACCTTCAGCATCCCCAAATGTACTCTTTCAAAACAACACCCACATCAACATATACAGGCACATCTCATGGAGCCTCTACCCCTATGCCCATGAGGCAAGCCACCACACAATCCAACATTCTGGTCTTTGGAGATTCCATTGCGAGGCACACTGTATGTCCCTCTCACCAGGCTGATTAAGGAAAAAGACTTGATTAACTGCTTAACAGTGGCCAGGATCCACCACATTATGCACACACTCAGGTGATTGGACCACAAGTACCAGTACGACTCAGTCAAAGTCCATGTGGGTGAAACTGACCTGAGACATACCTCCATAGAATATATGAAGAGAGACATCATGAAGCTCTTGTAATATGTGTCCCAGGCTAGTATGAGTCTAGTATGGAGCATAATTTTAACTTTTCCAAGGATGATGCCACAATACAAACAAAAGATGCCTGACTTTAATATTTGGCTTAGTTTCTGGTGTCTTTCTAAGGGGGTGCAATTTTTGTTAGCATGGAATGAGATGGTCAACAAACCATACTGCTTTGCCAGGGATGGTCTGTACCTCTCCCCTCTAGACTTTCAAATATTAGCTAAAACATTGTCCTTCCTCATAGTGCCTTTTTTAGGCAATGCCAAACTGAAGGTGCTCCTGCCATAGCAAACCAAAACCAAGAAAATCTAAAGGTGTTACTACTCAGTGTTGGGTGTCTAAACAAAAAAACTGTACTCCTTAGAAAGGCGTCTTCTCCCTGGGGAATGCTGACATTTGTGTGGTCATATACATGGTTTAAACCAGTGGAAAGCACACTGACAATGCAAGATTATAATGCCTTCCACACATTTAGACCAGTTACTACACAGACAGGGACTAAAGGTGGAGGTGTCTTGATTTACATCAAAAATAAATATTCCTTAAGACTGGTCAAACAGGGCAGTGCACGTGAACTTCTTCATGTTCAAATCTCCATAGGCAAAATCCCATACCACTTCATTGCAAGCTATATGTCCCCCTCTATGACCCAAGAAACCCATACCATGTATTAAACTTATAGGAAACACTCACCATCCAACACAATACCATATTCATGGGCGATGTTAATTACCCCACTATTAAATGGGACTCATATACAACACCAAACATACAGGCACAAAGATTTCTGGATTTTGTAATCACAAACTCACTGGACCAGATTGTCAATACACCAACCAGGGATGCAACCATACTGGACCTGGTCCTCACTAATATGGGAGAGTGCTGCACATTCCCTAGTGTAATGTCTTCTCTGGTAAGATCAGACAGGAAAATGGTCTCCTATGAAGTATTAATAAAACCTGGAACCCCAGCTGGCCCTGGAATATTCAGGAATTACTACAAAGCTAGCATCCTATTATTAAGTGATAACCTGGCAAAACTTCAAGCCTCTATAAATCCCTGAGATCCCAAATGCCTACACAGAACTGTTCGCAGAAATCCTAAACAAGCATGTTAACAGCTGCTTAGAGGCAGCTGTACCCACTAGGAAGAAGTACAGAACTAACTCAAAAAACAAGCCACCCTGGTGGAATCACAGCATCAATAAGCTGCATAACAGAAGGAAGAAAATCATGGCAAAAAATTAGGAGGTGCAGCACCCATCAGGATAAAAGCACTCTCATCAAACTAAGCAAACAACTCTGATAATAAATAAAGTCTACCAATGTCAAATTTAAAGTAAATGTGGCCTCTCAAGCCAATGACAACCACAAGGCATTCTTTAGCTATGTCCTCAACCTCAAAGGCAATACACAGTTGTGTGCAGATCTCACTGTAAATGAAGCCACCTATACTAAGACAGATGTGGTGGTTTACAAAGTCCATTGAACATGTGGGAGAAACAGACAAATGTAGGTTTTGCAAAACCAAATTGGAAACAAGTCGCACACCTCATTGCTGGTTGTGACATACTTATGGCAGAAGGACTGTATACTAAAAGGAATAATAACCCCACCCTTCTTTCTTTTTAAAATACTGATACAACAGCCCCTGTGGTCCCCTCGGTAGTGCTGCTTGTTTCTTGCCTCTTCGTTCCTCACACCAGAAGCTCACTTCAGAAGCTCCCTCCCCTCATCAAACCAAAATCGGAACTTCTTCTGCATTACCTCTGAAAACTCCCTGGAGCTTGCCAGCTACATTGAGCAGTCGAATTGCTATGAAGACTGCCCTAAAGTAACTTGTTGAATTTCCTCACACCAGAAGCTCACTTCAGAAGCTCCCTCCCCTCATCAAACCAAAATCGGAACTTCTTCTGCATCACCTCTGAAAACTCCCTGGAGCTTGCCAGCTACATTGAGCAGTCGAACTGCTGTGAAGACTGCCCTAAAGTAACTTGTTGAATGTAGGTAGCCTTAAGCTTCTACTGTCTCTGTACTACCAACTCTGTACTTTTGTCTACCCTTACTTGTAAGTGACTCAGCAGCCTACCGCAGACCACACAAATCATAGTCTCTCCCCCCTAGTCACCTCTGTCCTAGATACTTTCACAGTGAAAGTTGTAGGTGACCTGCTCACCTTGCCGCCTGCCTCTTCTTTCTCACCACTAGGTGGCAGCACCTACTTACCAAATGCTGGTGCAACTTTAATACTACCCTGGCTTATCTCCCATTAAACTGACTACTTAACTTAAGAGTCTGTATTTTCTCTGTCTACAATCTGTTTTTTCACCCCTGTACAACATCAACTTATCTACCTAAAACATCTTCTCATCCCTACAAATTACTTGTCCTTATCACCTTCATCCATACCAATTACCCCTTCTTATCTGGTCCCATCTCTACTTTACCTGCTTACCTCTCTATATCTTCAGCAGTGGCTGATACTTTTTTGCTGCTCATCTTTCTTCTTTTGTTCTATTCCTACTTCTACTATAAAATAACTCCTGCAGAAATTAAAACCATGCACCAGTTGCCCCTGATAACATTCCCTCATACTACCTCAGCATAGTTGCTGAAGCTATTGCCCTCCCTATCACCATCCTAATCAACCGCTCTATCCAAGAAAGTTCGGTTCCTCAAATCTGGAAAAAAGCTTACATCCTTCCTCTGCATAAAGGAGGAAACAATACTAGTATTGCCAACTTCCGTCCCATCGCCATCCTCTCTCCCATTTCTAAAGTCCTAGAGAAATGCATCCACCTTCAACTCCTTCCCCATCTCTTAGACAACAACCTATTAACCCCTACCCAACACGGATTCAGACCCCATCATAGCACTATGACTGCCCTTCTATCCTTCCTCGAAACTGTGAACAAAGCTAGAGATTCTGGCTTCACTGTTTCTACCATCCTTCTCGATGTCTCTAAGGCCTTTGACACTATCTCTCATAACTTACTTCTTACTAAGCTATCTAACCTAAACCTCTCACCCTCTTCCCTCAACTGGTTTGCCAGCTATCTATCTAATAGGCAACAAGCTGTCAAATGGCAAAAAGTCACCTCCTCCTTCCTTAACACCCCAACAGGTGTCCCACAAGGTTCTATATTGGGCCCTCTCCTCTTTAACATTTTCATTAATGACTTTTCCCACTCTATCCCTCTTGCTAACATTATTCAATATGCTGACGATTCCACAATCATCTGTGCTGCCTCTTCCATCCCAACTCTTTTAAAGCTCAATCAAGATGCCTTCTCCACCATGGAAATGTGGATGAAAGACAATCATCTAGCACTCAATGCTGCTAAAACTAAACTTATGATATTTACCCCCTCCAAAACTAACAACTTTGATCGTAATTTATTCTCCATCACTAGCCAAAATAATATACCTCTTGAGCTGGTATCTGAAACCAAACTACTAGGAGTCCAAATAGATGACAAGCTTAAATTCAACTCCCATCTACTACTAAACATAAAAAAAAACACCAGAAACTTGGCATGCTCTACCGACACAATCGGTTCCTCACCTCAACTACTAAGCTGACTCTCTCTACTACATTTTTCGTACCCTCCCTTCTTTATGGAGCACCTCTTCTAACAAACCTACAATCATCTCTCAAAACCAAACTATCCTCTTGTTACAATAAAATAGCCAGATTCGCCACTAGCAACAAAGCATCAACCCATCACTGTGAATCTCTCCACAAACTCAAATGGCTAGAGCTACCCAACTACCTCTCTCTCAGCTCACCTATGCTCATAAACTCATCTTCCAGCCATCCCTCTGTCCCACACTCTCTACTACCTTTAAAATGCACCACACTCAAAGACGTCTAAGATGAAACAATCAAAACCTTATAGAAGTTCACAGACCCCTCCACACTCCAGGACAAAACCTCCTGTCCTTCTCATTAGCACATATATGGAACTCCCTTCCCCCCTCCACTCGTACCATTACTTGCCTCCCATGCTTTAAAAAATCACTCCACTCTCATCTAACCTCCACATGGGAATGCTCCTGCTCCCATCCCTCATAACCTACCCTTTACTTTTTCTCTTCCTTCTCTCAAACCCCAGGTAGCAAATTCATGCTTGCTTCCAGTGTACAACTCCTTACAAGTATCTAGCAACTCCTTATCCTACTGCATCTAACTACCTCTCCTCAATCAAAAAACAAAAACAACTCCTTATCCTACTGCATCTAACTACCTCTCCTCAATCAAAACACAAAAACAACTCCTTATCCTACTGCATCTAACTACCTCTCCTCAATCAAAACACAAAAACAACTCCTTATCCTACTGCATCTAACTACCTCTCCTCCATCAAAACACAAAAACAACTCCTTATCCTACTGCATCTAACTACCTCTCCTCCATCAAAACACAAAAACAACTCCTTATCCTACTGCATCTAACTACATTTCCTCCATCAAAACACAAAAACAACTCCTTATCCTACTGCATCTAACTACCTCTCCTCCATCAAAACACAAAAACAACTCCTTATCCTACTGCATCTAACTACCTCTCCTCAATCAAAACACAAAAACAACTCCTTATCCTACTGCATCTAACTACCTCTCCTCCATCAAAACACAAAAACAACTCCTTATCGTACTGCATCTAACTACCCCTCCTCCATCAAAACACAAAAACAACTCCTTATCCTACTGCATCTAACTACCTCTCCTCAATCAAAACACAAAAACAACTTCTAATCCTACTGCATCTAACTACCTCTCCTCAATCAAAACACAAAAACAACTCCTTATCCTACTGCATCTAACTACCTCTCCTCCATCAAAACACAAAAACAACTCCTTATCCTACTGCATCTAACTACCTCTCCTCCATCAAAACACAAAAACAACTCCTTATCCTACTGCATCTAACTTCCTCTCCTCAATCAAAAACAAAATGTTGCCATTATTACCTTTGATTGTAACACTCGTGTTCTGTCTAATTATCAGAAATTGTATAATGTTAACCTCAGTAATCCTCATGCAATCTATGTGTGTATCCTAATCTTTATGTAATCTCTATTTGGAGCTTTCCTCCCCAGGACTCCATTGAAAACGGGTTCTTCTAGCCCAATGGACTATCCTGGTTAAATAACTGCAAATAAATAAATAAAAATAAATAAAACATAGCAAGACTGCTGCGCTGGAGATTGTGCAAACATTATGTTATTGAAGTTGTGGAAAAACACTGGAAACATGAGCTACAAAGCATCATAGAAAGTGATGAAGTCTACATCACATGAGCTCACCCATTACCAGCAGTTCAAAGGATAGATGCTAGAAAACTGGATATAGTGGTCCATGAAAAGAAGACAAAAGTAGCATTGATCACTGAAATCGCCACACTCAGTGACTACAGTATGTTGTGTACAGAGAGACACAAAGTCATAAAATATCAAGATCTGCAGGCAAAAATGAGAGCAATGTGTAATAAGGATACCCAGACAGTTCCAATAATAGTAGGAGCAACGGGTCTTATAAATAATAATCTATAATCGTATTGAGACGTGTTACCAATACATGTAACCCCATAAGAACTGCAGAAGGGGTCATTTCTGGGCACATTGTGGGTGCTGCAAAGAGCACTTCTGGCTGACATCAAAACTTTAAACAATACCAACTTCATGAACTTTAATCGTATTTTGACTTAGAAACAATGTCCATTCCCATCATGGTATTAGAAACCCAAAAGAGAAATTAAAAAAAAAAAAAAAAAAAAAAAAAAACAGAAAGGATATCAAACCTACTGGCTGACAAATTCACCTCGAACTCCAACTACCTCTCCTCCATCAAAACACAAAAACAACTCCTTATCCTACTGCATCTAACTTCCTCTCCTCAATCAAAAACAAAATGTTGCCATTATTACCTTTGATTGTAACACTCGTGTTCTGTCTAATTATCAGAAATTGTATAATGTTAACCTCAGTAATCCTCATGCAATCTATGTGTGTATCCTAATCTTTATGTAATCTCTATTTGGAGCTTTCCTCCCCAGGACTCCATTGAAAACGGGTTCTTCTGGCCCAATGGACTATCCTGGTTAAACAACTGCAAATAAATAAATAAAAATAAATAAAACATAGCAAGACTGCTGCGCTGGAGATTGTGCAAACATTATGTTATTGAAGTTGTGGAAAAACACTGGAAACATGAGCTACAAAGCATCATAGAAAGTGATGAGGTCTACATCACATGAGCTCACCCATTACCAGCAGTTCAAAGGATAGATGCTAGAAAACTGGATATAGTGGTCCATGAAAAGAAGACAAAAGTAGCATTGATCACTGAAATCGCCACACTCAGTGACTACAGTATGTTGTGTACAGAGAGACACAAAGTCATAAAATATCAAGATCTGCAGGCAAAAATGAGAGCAATGTGGAATAAGGATACCCAGACAGTTCCAATAATAGTAGGAGCAACGGGTCTTATAAATAATAATCTATAATCGTATTGAGACGTGTTACCAATACATGTAACCCCATAAGAACTGCAGAAGGGGTCATTTCTGGGCACATTGTGGGTGCTGCAAAGAGCACTTCTGGCTGACATCAAAACTTTAAACAATACCAACTTCATGAACTTTAATCGTATTTTGACTTAGAAACAATGTCCATTCCCATCATGGTATTAGAAACCCAAAAGAGAAATTAAAAAAAAAAAAAAAAAAAAAAAACAGAAAGGATATCAAACCTACTGGCTGACAAATTCACCTCCAACTTTACCCTTCTCTCCCCTCAACCAACCCACAGAAAATACAATCAAATATAACTCCCCCTGCTATCATGAGAGAACAGGTCCTTAATGCTCAATCTAAGGCCAAAAATACTGCATCAATGGGCTAAGATAATATACCAAGATGCGTCCTAAATAGCATGAAACATGACCTATCTGGCTTTCTGGAATTGCTATTTAATTGTAGCCTCCATACAGGATTCATGCCTCATGAATAGAGAATAGTAACAATCATCAATCTACACAAAGGTTGGCCATCTACAAACCTTGGAAACTACAGGCCCATAAGTCTCACTAGTCTCATATGCAAAGCCATGGAAAGAATTATTATGGAAATGCTCAGTAATGATATAGGAATCCTCCAGACACTGGACTCAACCCAGCTTGGTTTCATCAAGGGTAGTTCATGTCTACTCACCCAGGTAGACTTCTTTGAGAAAGTCATCAAAGTAATGGATGAGGGAAAAATGGCTCACATTACCTATTGTGACCTGGCCAAGGCATTTGACACAATAACTCACTCGGACATTGTTGACAAATTTAAGAAATTATGTACAAATTCTTATTTCAACCAGCAGATAGCCAGCTGGCTCACAAACGGGACCCAGGAAGTTATAATTGGGGAGTCTACCTCTATAAAGTGGCAAGTCACAAGCAAAGTCCCTCAGGGATCAATTCTGGGCCCGCTCCTTTTTGGCATTTACTTCTCTGAAGTCAAGGCCTATGTTAATGGCCTCTGGCCACTGAATCACCATCACCCATTGACACAAATGTTTTCCAGGAAGGGCTGACACAGACAAACAACTAGTGTCAGAGCCATGGAATAAAATAAATGCCAAGAAATGCATAATAGTATCCTTTAGGAAGTCATCCACCCATGGAAACTATCATATTAACAACATACCCCTAAGAGTTGACCCATTTGTCAGGGACTTGGGACACCCATAGACAGTAGTCTAGCCTTTAATCATCATTTGTCTACAGTAGTGAGAAAATAGTTATATGTTGTGCAACTTATAGACAAAGGAATGGCATCTTAGTCTAAGGAAGTCATTGTTCCACTGTATTTGACATGCTTCAGACCTGTCACTGAGTACAATGCCTCCTTTGGTATGTACCTAACCAGGTATATTTAACAATCAGAATGTCCACAGAGGTTCCTCACTAAAAGAATACAGAGTGTAAGTAACATGTCCTATGCAGACTGCCTCAAGGCCCTATCCCTGTATTACTTTCCGGCTGTTGAGGGGATATCTATGCCTGGCATACAAGGAATTGTCAGACCTCAGTCTGATGGACCTCATTCATACCCGCAAAACAAACAGCACCAGAATAACCTGTTCTAAAAACTTAGACCTTGCCTGTGATATAAATAGGACCTGCTGGTGAGACAGGTATGCATCCCAGAGACTACCACTTGTCTGGAACAGGCTGTCCAACCATGTGAAGCAAAGTTTCTCCCTAACCCAGTTCAAGTGTAGCTTGGACAACTGAGGGAGGTCAGGAAATTCATCCCTGGTTTGGCACCTATGTCTCTAATGGAGATAGGCATCCTCTAAGTGGTTCATCTCTCAGGCCCTCATCTTATAAATGTTTCACTTTCCAACCCCCTGCTTACACTTATCAAGGGTACCAGAACTTATCAGAGATTTGGGGCCCTTGTGGTCATTATCCCAGTAAACACTTATGAACCTATGAGCCTATACTGTGGCTGGCCATTCTGATGATGTGAGTACACCAAATGATGGACTTTATGGATGATGGCTGTGACCCACTGCCCCCTGTAGTGTTTGTTTATCATTGTGGCCTTTCCTCACTACTGACTGATACTGACCATTGGACTATACATGGGAGTGTAGCTGATGTTTATGGACATGTACCAGAGGACATCTGCCTATTATTACAAGCAAATGAAAGTTCACAGTGACTTCATGGATTTGACCTACATGTACTTGCCTGTGACCACTGATTGCTTTGCACATCACCTGCATGTGTTACATTAGGGTCAGGAACATAGGTGTGGTGAGGTCATGACTTCTCAGCATTACAGTGTGTTATCTACTGCTTGCGGTGAGGAAGGCCTTGTTATGGCAGTGGTAGAGCAGAGCCATAGTACTAGCCAGTGTTAAGAGCACTAGCTGGACTAAGCAGATTATATCCAGTGGGAAGAAACAGACCCCCTCTCATTAGAGAACACACATGGCCATTGGGCATAAGTGTCTATACAGTAAAAGGCTTACATAGTGTGTGACCCTGCAGGACTATGCCCATGAAAGATAAAACTGCCCACTCCACAACACTAAAGCAAGCAAGCATATTTAATAAAAAGGTTAAAAGCTTTCATCCCTTCTAATCTGTTGGGATTTCATCAGAAGAGGGGAAATGTCTGGCATACAGGGCATTGTCAGACACTCTCTGATGGACCTCTTGCATATCAGCAAAACAAACAGCACCATGATTACCCATTATAAAGACTTAAACCTTGCCTGTGATATAAATAAGACCTGCTGGAGAGCCAGGTATATATTCCAGAAACTACCCCATCTCTGGAACAGACTCCCCATCCATGTGAAGTGGAGTTCCTCCCTAACCAAATTCAAGTGTAACTTGGACAGTTTGATGGGGAACAAGAAATCCATCCCTGGCTTGGCACCTATATCTCTAATGGACACAGGCAACCTGTAAATAGTTAATTTCCCAGGCCCCTGCTAGTAAATGTTTCACATCCCAAGCCACTGCTTACACTTATCAAGAGTACCAAAACGTGTCAGATATTAAAGTTGCATGGTTAGGCTTAAAAAGGCCCTTGTGTTCATTAGCCTTGTAAACACCTATGAACCTATAAGAGTATTCAGCTGGCTAATATAATAAAAAAAATCATGTGACAATAAACATCATGTGGCAAGGAACATCATATGACAAGAAATATCATGTGACAGTATTACAATCTTAAGTGAAAAGTTTTAAAATAGAAACAAGTTCTAAAATAAAGTGATGAACTCTGCTAAAAGTCTGTAAGTACATTTAAAAAGTAAAGTAATGAAAAAATAAAAACATGCAAAATATGTAAAACATAAAAGACAAGTATACTGAAAATAATACTATTATAATTTCCTAGTTCTTAACTATAAAAAAAGTACCAATGAAATGTGATCATTCAGGTCTGGGGGGTTTGAAGCATTTAATTGCTAAAATAATTTCCTATTCTCCAGGATGGCTTCCCAATCATCTCCCTCATTGTTATGAGAGACTACCTCAAGAATACCTTTGTTATAACTTGTACATGACAGTGTGTACTATAAAGTGAACTATTAAAATTTCTCTTGGGAATGTCATAATAATGCTTGTAGATGTGTCTGTGAAGGTATCCTTCTGTTTTTCATTATAAAAAGTATTATACCCGGAGCAGATGCCAATGTAACTATTCCTTTTGTGGAGCAGTTACCTTTTCTAATTTCCCTTTTTGCTCCCTACACAAACAAGTTTCTCCCTCAAAAAACAAGAGACATTGGTTGCAAGCTTCATATTTATATGTGCCTGTTGAGAAGCTTTTCATATATACACTTGGTGCTTTCTCATACAAGTGTATTAAATTATTTCCTGCTTTTTAATGAAGGAAGGTTTGTCACCAACAAGACTGTATAGGTTGGGGTCTGTGTTGAACAAATTCCAATTGTTTTGTATTATACTTTTTATTTAATGGGCAAACCCATCAAATTTAATAACTAAAGAATTAGTAAAGCAAGTAGCTGTGTGTTCAGTGGCCTCTGTCCTGGGCTAATTCGGGTAACCTAGTCCTAAAAGGGTGCAGTATGTAGTTCCCCACCCTCTAATTATCTCTAACCTAATAATGTTTCACAAATTATATGGATATCCTCTTTCTATGACATTCTGTCAACAATAAGTCAAAAGTTGAACACATTCTAGCTACCTTAATCGATTGCCCTTTGAGGACACTTTTTTTGAAAATATATTTGTGTCAGCTTTTAAAATGTAAATAGGTGTTAGAGAAAGTGTCTTTCCTATAAATATAGACTCACATTTTTTCAACTTCAGATTTTTGAAATAGAAACATCTAAAAATGGCATACATGTTTGTCAAAATGGTGGGTAAACTTTAAAAATCCAGTAGTGGTGTTATGAATTCCAGGAATTTAGGTATCTCATCATCTGCACCCACCCAGAGGAAAAAAAAAATAAGTCATCTAAGTCTCTAAAGTAACATTTCCAACAGGATGAAAAAGGAGAGCCCCAAATGTAGCTTTTCTCCCACATAAACATTACCAAAATGGCAAAAATTGGGACACTGGCTGCACCCCTTGCCACCCTCTGTACTTGCCAGAAGTATTCTCCCTCAAAACAGATAAAGTTGTCTTCTAGTACAAGTTCCAGAAAGTTTATAAGTAATCTAATTAAGTGGTTATCTAGCTGTGTAAGCTCTACTAATGCTGAATGAAAAATTCTAAACCAATCTTGTGGAGAATAGATATAAATAAATCTACCACATCTACTGTTAAAAAGATATTTTTATCATTATGTGAATCATGGGTTAGCTTACTAAGAAAATCCCAAGAGTCTAAATGTGTTGGGTGGAATCTAAAATATATTTAAAGGTCCAATCAATGAATATCACTAGTGGATCTATTTCGGACCCTTGTGCAGAGACTATAAATCTATATGGAGGATCATCCACATTTTTATGCACTTTTGGGATTCTGAAGACAGCTGGTATGAGGGGATTTCAGACAGAAAGAGAATGATATGTCTCATATGTGACTGCACCTTGTATTAAGGAACCTTCTAGGAATATATCAATCTTCCTATACTCTATGTTGATTTCATTTCTGATACAGTACTATACTTGTGTCTTGTAACACACTGTAGATTTTACTTACATAATCAATTTTTTTCAGCTATTACAAGCGGGAAAAGCCAAAGGACACAACAACAACAACAACAACAACAAGCCCACCTCCCATATCTCTTTTCATTACCCTAATAAGGCGGTTATTTCTTAAGGCATTGAGTGTTAGCTATTCATCAATAGTGACATTTCTGACTGTGATCCTCTTGGCTTTACAAGAATTGTAAAGATCTTTTGTACAACAATTTCCAAAGGTAGCTATAATACAATTTAAAGGGAGGTTGTAAGTACTTTTCCTTCTCATGTTGGTGGAGGGTGGAATATTTGTACATTTTGTGTGCTCAGATAATTGAGAAGACAAATTCAGTTTCCATGTGAAAAACTTGAATTTTGAAAGAACATCTGAAATGTCAGGAGAACATTTGGGTATAAATTTAACCCCTTTACTTAATAGCAAAACATGGTCACTGGTAATGTATAAACTACTATAATTAAAGAAACCGAACCCCTTATAACAGTGTATTTTCCCATCTATAACTTTAATGGTGTCATTTTCTAAAATATTAGGGTTT
>NC_056728.1:338007914-338052914 GCF_019279795.1 Protopterus annectens | reverse complement strand
AAACTGTGCACAGTAGCACTGCTTTCTGTGTGACAGTCCATATCAGGCACTGGGTGTGATCCTTGTTTGCGTTTATTTATTTATTTCTGCTAGATCCTTGAGATGTTTGTAATTACTCATGCTGCTGTAAGATTTTTTCAGTTTAGTAACATACTCTTGTATATCACACAGTGCTATGTGCAATGCATCAATATTAGTGGATGGCTCCTGTTTTGGAGTATGTTTATGCCAATACATTCCCTTACAGATCATAGGCCTAGACGTCTTTTCGCACATGCTGTTTGATGAGTAACATTCCATGCTATTTATCTGTATGATGATATCCTACCTGTCCAATGACACGAACTGTTGTGCACACCTCCTGCTTCCCAGTCATCTGCCTCTCTGGTCCTCTTTGGTGAAGTACATTGCAAATGAGCCTTCCTGGACTGATGTTTCATCTGATTGTTGTGTCTTTTATTTTACAGGTATACCTTATGCTTCTGTTATGTATGACGTTCAATGTGGATAACTAATGGTTTATTTTTTTTTAGTGGTACTCTATGTGTAGCAGGACAAGAACATCACTGCTTAGTTTGTATACATTTGTACACATGGCTTGTCATGACTCAAATGTGTTTCAGAAGCTGCTGTGTTACCGAACTACGACATATGGCTCTATCCACTATTGCCCATTCCTATGAATTCTCACTACTGTGTCCTCCTGATCATCCTGTAATGGTTCTGATATGTCCTCATCAGACATTTGGGGTTCTGAGAGTATGTCATCCAGACTTGTGGCAGGCAAGCCATCATTATTTTGCTGTTATCATATGTAGCATAGCATACATGGTAACCTTCTGTGTTGCCTTTTCTAGTGTATATTGCAACAGGCACCTGGAGATATCCAGATAGTTGAGTGTTAATTTCAGCATGCCAAACAAATTTTTGATGGTGTTTCATGCTGAGGTCTGTGTTCTGTTGTATGCATCCTCAGCAGAGGTTGATGAGGCTCTGTATGCCATAATTAGCCAAGGCTCCAGTGAATAACCACAGTGACATGTTTTGCAGGAAGGGGGATAACACATATTTGTCCTCATGCTTATTGTTGACAGTTCTAGATTCTGCTTACATCAAAGCTGCAGTCCCATACTTACTGAGTAGTATTCCCTCAGGTATTTCACCCTTTTGGAAAGCAGCCCTCAGATCACTTTCCCTCGATATTGAAGCATTCTGCACACTATCAGAGTGTGTTGCCATAATTCTGGCAAAAAGGCCTTCTACTGAACACACTACCTGAAAATTGACCGATGACCACCCCTTTCTATTGATATAATGTTAAGGATCAGGTACAGCTGGGGTTTTAATTGAAATGTGGATGCAGTCTGTTGCACCAAGAATAAAGAGGAAGCTGGCTATGGCATAAAACTGTTGTATGGCAGTTCTTCTATCCATGACTGTTGTTGGGAAGTGGATGTAATCATAAATCTAGATGAACATTGCTGCCACAAAGTGAGGGGATGTGACTGGTAGCTCCATGGGATACTCCTATGAGATCTGCCATATGCTGCTGAAATGTTCCAGAAGCTAGTATACCTAAACTCAGACACTCTATCAGTACTGGGTCATCCCACAGGTTATGAGAATAACAGAAAGGTGCACATATCCTACATATGGCCTGCACCATTTCTCTATCTAATCTGTATCTATTATTTCCTGGTTAGTGAGCTGGCTTAACTGTAGCCTGGCTCAGCACCTAGCTGGCTGCCTTCTAGGATGCATTTGTAGATCATCTGCAATTATGGCTTGCAGTACCCCATCCTTCTGTAGTGGACTGAATGCCAGTTGCATTTTATATACATTATTCCACAGTGTTGCTGCTTCTGCTATCAACACATTGTGTTTCCTGATATATTTCACAGAGCTACCATTAATCCTTTCAATTTTTGAAAATCTTCTATTGATTTTATTACTTTCATAAGACTGGTAGTTGACTAGCTGTTGCAAAATATGCTGACCCTAGACAAAGTCAGTCAGAGCTGACTATATCACATATATTTCTGCATGATTTTACATCATTAGTAATCGCAGGGTATTGCACTGAGAAATTTAAAGTACATTAAAGAGCAAAAGTTTTATGTAGTATTTCATGGGAACAGTTTAGGCTGAACTTCAGTAACAGACAACTAGAGCCTTTTTCATTCATACCTATGATCACTGTAGATCATGTGTCTTGTCTTGTAAAAAGGAATATTAACTACATTACTATAATATTGATATAAGCAGCTAAACTTAAACTATATAATATATAATTTACATTTATATTGTGAAATTGTAATAATAAACATTGTCAAAGTTCCACTTTCTCTGCATTTTATTGCAAGACAGAAACAAACACTTGTTTAAACAATGGTAATACAAGAACTTACATATGACATATGACTGTATGCCTTATATTAACATTTCTGAAAAAAGATGCATCTACAGTAAATCTAACAGTCGTATAAAATGACTATTGTGTTACATTGTTTTGTGATCATTGAAGCATTAAGCCAGCATTTTCACTGAATACAATTATCACTTTAAAAATGTCCTCTGTATTCCATTCTTCATTTATAATGTCTCAGTGGTGAGCCAATCTGTAGGAAAATGAATAAAATATTTCAGAGTATTAAAAAAGTTTCCAGAAGGAATAGGATACTGTGTGACATTCTTTTAAATATTTAATCATATTTTAGATGGATTTAAATTAAAATACTTGGACAGACATCTGTTATGCATGTCTACCTGAATAAGGTCATACTACTTGCATGCAAAATTACTTTTGTTCTTATTTCTCACCACTTGGGAACATGAAGAATATCACCAGCATGCAATCAGCTAAAACTGGAAGTGGAAATAGTCTGTCATCTCAGGTGATCACATATGAAAACTTCACTTATTTCATTTTGTTCACCAGGCAGATATGACTGAGACAATGACTATTTCCAGGGAAGGGCTGGGAAATTAATCCACACACCAATTATGCAAATAATTAAAATTAATTGACTGTCATGCATAAATAATAATAGCCATTCTCTGCAGCATGACAACTTTTCTTTTACAAAATAAAATACTGTACAAGTAATAAAAACATTACTGGCTGTGTATGTGGTTGTGGTATTTATAGATGTACACAAGTAAGTTATGAGATCACAAGCTACAATGAACTAGGCTAATATAATTAATTCATTGAATCTACTAAACAACGTAGCAGTGAAGAAAGCAGATGAAAAGTAATTCAGAACAAATACTGATAAAGATGCATTGTTTGTGCAACAGTGAGAGCAAAATTGTGCCTCTAGAACTAATCAGCTATGCGGTCAACAAACTTACAGTGGGATCAACAGGTAGTTTGAATAGCACGCTAAGTATTAGAAGCAGCTTAGTGCAATGCCTGAAGCTGTCCCATTTCCTAGTCCTCTTCCTACTCAGTAGTATAGGGCAGATGCAAGGCTGGCCCATTTCATAATCCTCTCGCTGTACGGTAATTCAGCTTCAGTACTGAGCAGTAGCATTTTTCAGAGATGCATGTAAATGCCGCAGTCTCTGGGTGGGACCTATGTTAATGACGGCTTTAATATCCAAGTGGATTATTCTTGAAGGGAAATTACACAGTATGGTCATTTTTAAACATTTGTATAACCCAATATCTATGTAAGACAGTGCACAAAATGAGTAAGTGTTTAATAATTTAGTCAAATGGGCCTTTGCATTTCATTGGTGAAGAATCTATGGTTCACCCTGCTCATATTGCTGATCCAGGTAAGTTATGCAGTGTGATATGATAGTATGAGAGTGCATACACATGCACATTTGTAGTGGGGGTGGGTGTGTGTGCATTCTTGTATGTCCATTTGCGTGCGCGTGTGCGGGTTGTTGGTCTTCTGGATGCCACAGTTACATACTAACATACAATAGTAGAGTGTTCTGCTGAGCAGTTTGTGCATGTGTTTGAATTACATTAAATGGCAGAAGTATAAATCATCCTATCTGTCCAGGTCAAATTGTGCTTTTGTGAACCATGAGTATGTACCTCAGTCTATATGCAAATAAAGAGGAGGCATGTGCAGAGAGAGAAAGCACAGTTTCCAAAAAATGTAAAAGAAATAAGCATTTTTTCAAAAAGCAGTTCTATACATACAATGAATTATTGACTAGCAGGGTCTATATTACAGTGAAAAGAAGAAATAAAGAAATAATCTCTCACCTGCTGTCTTTTACATTATTTGTTCCATTTAAATGAAATAACAGTTTTTGTAGTAAAAATACTTCATGGATATAAGCCATGGGAGACAGTTTGAGGATTCAGTGAGATTCATTTCTTCCATGCAGCAACATTCGCTAGTTTAGAGAAAAATGACCCCTGAGGTCAGATCTGGTAAGTGTTTATGGGAAGGGGGTTGTTTAAAAGCTGGGTGATTATGAAAAGAAATCTCTGTCACCAGATTTAAGTATAAGTTCTAAAAACTAATGATGCTGGTGAGATAAACCTATAATTATTTTGCAGTATTACTTTACAGAATTATGCGTAAGCTGTTAGTTACACATAGATAATTCTAGTTTTGTTCATCCATAGAAGTTAAGGACTGTGGAACAATCTTTATGTGTTATTTGAGCAGCAAATTTGTGAATATCTGTCATTTATCCATTACCTAATCTATATGTCTTGATTAAGATCACTTAAAAGTGCAAGATAAGCAGGGTAGCTCAAATACCCATATCCACAAGAATCCTGCTTTCATTTTGTGGGATCCCAAGGTATTGTCAGCAAAGATGAGAAGTGCTGTTGGTCCAGTATGCACTGGTTCTATCCAAAATCATCTTCTTATTGTATACATGCCTCCAGTGGAAAGTGCCCAGATAATATCTTAAAGGGGTCCTAGACTACCTAATCTAACTCTTCTGAACCCACATCCAACAGATAACCCAAGATACTTTCACCGTCATTGAAGCATGGTTAACCAAATCACAACTACTCCTTAATGCCAAAAAGCTAAGCTTCTACTCTTCTTAGCAAAACCCCTCTCACCTGACTTTTACATTTTCTCCCAAAACAATATAGAAATTGAAAACGTATCCCATGCTAAATTATTAAGTATTACCATTGACAATAAACTTACATTCGAACATCATATCGGTAATGCCATTAAAAAAATACTGCACATTAGGAGCCCTATGCAGAGTTAAACATTTCATGGACAGCACCACCAAAAAAGCTCTCACCATCACTTACTTGCTCCACTCACTATTAAACAGTGCCCCCCATTTTTACCAACCTGCACTCATTCCTACAAAATAAACTCCAGTCCTGCTTCCATAAAATCACCAAATTTGCCACAAGCAGTTCATACTGCTCCCATCACTGCCAAGGATTAAGGGAATTAAACTGGCTGGAATTTCCACATCACCTTAACCTTAACCTTAAGCTCATTCAACTGTACATAGCACATAAAATTGTTTACAATCCAAACAATTACCCTGCCCTTAAGAACATTTTAATACCCTATAGCCCCACCAGAACCCTTCAGTCTGAAAATAAACAACTCATAACTGTTGATGTACCAAATAAAAGAGCTGGACACTAACTTTACTTATACACTGTCCCTAAACTATGGACCTCACTTTCAGCCAGGATAAATACCATTAACTGCTTCAGTAAATGCAAACTCACCCTAAAGAACTACCTACTAAATACTGAAACATGCCCCTGCATCTACCCAGATAGATAAGTCATCCTACTCTACTGGTGCTTTCCTCTAGCTCACCCCAATTTTACCCTTAAAATCCAGTAAGAAAATCTTTCTGATTTATAAGTCTTTTAAACAACCTTTAGTCTTGCTACTAATCCAACAAACCTATCTTTTTTTCTCTTTTCCCTCACCCCTTTAAAACTACCCCACTAACGACTATGCTTTCCCTCTAATAACTATTAACCTAATACTACCCCTCTAATGATCTTTTCCATTTCTTAACTTTCAACCTACTTCAATGATAAAAAAGTGGTGTGTGTGTGTGTGTGTGTGTGTGTGTGTGTGTGTGTGTGTGTGTGTGTGTGTGTGTGTATATATATATTCTCTTGTAAATTACACTGCTAACATTCTACAATAATTCTTGTAAATTCTGTAATTTGTTGTAAAATATTGCATAATTTCTTATGTAATATCTTTTAAGATTCAGCGATGTACTCATAATGTGTTTGTGGAGCTTTTCTCCCTGGGTCTCTGCTGAAAATGGGCTCCTGACCCAGTCGGACTTTCCTGGTCAACAAATGTCAATAAATAAACAGGAGCAGTGGCTGTATGGCTGTCCTATACTTGGATGAGGCCTTTTATCAGATTACATTTTGTCAGGTTTCTTTCTTTTTGTAGCTGCTATTTATTGTGTGAGACTGTGGTGTACTGCAATGCTTTTGTTTAATTTTTCCCACTGTAGTGTAACAGTAGAGTTAGTATAGATAAATAAGAGGATATGGGGGTCAGTCCCCTAACAAATGAGTTACAGCAGGGCTTGCCCCTGCAAAAATGCTTTTTGGGTATGCTTTTAGTAATTTTGAGTTACATTTCCTTGATGCAGAAAAAGTGATTTATTTTAACTAATGCTGCAGTGTTTCAGATTAGTATAAGTAAAGTATTGTTATACTTTGAAATTCTTACACTGACATGCTTCTCTCACTCTTACATTAACAAAATCCATATACTCTATGAATACAGCCTAATTTTTGCTCTTGCATCTACAATCTCATTCTTTTTTGCCATTAATCAAAGGCATGGTCATAAAGGAGTAGAAAGGCATAAATTACCAATAAACTAAGATCTTAATCCTGTGAACGAGTTCTCTTTAGACCATTAAAAGGTTAGACGTCAGACACCTCTACACTTAATCACTTCTTAGTTTCATAATCACCTTTACCTTCACTCATGAGTAAGACTCAAAGATACTTTATGGTTTCCACCTGAGAAAACTGCTTATTCCTTGCCTGCAGAAAGCAATCTGCATGTTTCCTGAGAAAAATGGAAGTCTGCAAATTTTGATTTGCAGCACCTTATGTTCACTAGTTAATCATGACAGTGTAGTTAAATAGGAAAATATAATCTGCAAGAAGCAGTGATGGCACTTGAATGTCAGCACAGTACTGCACAGAGATATTGGTTGTGATAGCCTGTTCATGAAAAGCATGACAAGATGGGTGACAAGGCACATCTTTGGTGAAGTCCTGCTCTATCCCTGAACATATTCAGCCTAATACTGCAAATATTAGCACATTTCTGAAGTCTCAAATACAGGGGCTAAATGATACTTAGCGGCAGCCCTGGGACCCTACACTGTTGTAATCATACCACTCAGCTGTACAGACTTTCGCAGTATGCCCAAATTTTTGCCTCATATTTGTGCTATGTTTCTCATAAAAGTTTGGTTTTCTGGCATATTAGTGGCAAATCATTAAAGCTTGAAGTTATAAAATAACGACAAACATTTGAGTTTCAGACTACATACCCTTCAGAAAATTAATGTTAATCCAAAACCTGTTATTATATCAACTTTCTAAGTTTGTAAGAGCAATATTTAAAAATGTTCCCTGTTTTGCGCTTTTGTCCCATTTTTATTTATGGCTTTGTGCAGTTTTCCTGCTGTAAGAGGTTAAGAGGGATGGTTGTAATAAATACAACAAGACTTTCCAGGGTATGCAATCACATGCCTTCTCCACATCCAAAATAACATAAATAGACAATACTGGAATCAGCAAACTCCCATCTCCCTTGCAATACCTATGCCAGGACAATGAGTCGATCCAGAGTTCCAAGATATTGATCTTCCAGATTTATAATTTTCACTGTAATTGAAATCTAATTTCCAGCAGTCTGGTATAGGCTTTCCCATGGTGGATAAGGATTCTGACCCTGCTCCATAACACGTATTACTATCAGAATTTTTTTAAAAGAAACCACTGCCTTAGTTTGCTAATTCAAAGGTACTGTCCTAGCCTGCCACTCAATATTGAAAAAGTATTTTGCCATAGCATCTCAGCATTGTCCAGCATCATCAACGTTTCAGTTCATAACTGATCCACTCTTGCAGCATTGCCACAGCACATCTCATTAGTCAATCTCACCATTACCACAGTGCATCTCATTAGTCAGTCTCAGCATTGCCACAGTACATCTCATTAGTCACTCTCACCATTGCCACAGTACGTCTCATTATTCAGTCTCAGCATTGCCACAGTACATCTCATTAGTCATGCTCAGCATTACCACAGTACATCTCATTAGTCACTCTTAGCATTGCCACAGTACATCTCATTAGTCAGTCTTAGCATTGCCACAGTACATATCATTAGTCACTCCCAGCATTGCCACAGTACATCTCATTAGTCACTCTCAGCATTGCCACAGTACATCTCATTAGCCACTCTCAGCATTGCCACAGTGCATCTCATTAGTCAGTCTCAACATTGCCACAGTGCATCTCATTAGTCACTTTAGTGTCCTCATTTATGGAAGCAGGTATAGTCACGTCATCTGCTACTGGCACAGCCTCCTCAGAGTGGGAGCATGTACAGTGGATTTGTACCCTTTTCCAAATATACATTTATACTCTTAAAAAAGTTCCCCAGTAAGGTAAGAATTTCTCAGTCATGCCAAGAACTACCTAGACAATAGCCTGCCTCCTGTCTTGAGTCATTAGATAGTTTTCTAGAACCTCTTTGAAGCCATCTGAAAGTCATCTTACATGGCCTCTCCAGACTTCTCCTATACTTAGATCAGTAACTGCTACAATTATTGCCCTCCTGGTTTGTATGTAACTATCAATCAAATCCAAGGATCCCTGCTAACACCATATAGAAGGCCTCTTTCTTCAAACTGATTGTTTCTCCTCTACATGTTCATCAGATTGTCCAAAGCTGACTGCCTGACAAGCACCGACCACCTTTCTGCCATATATCCTTGCCACTACCTCAACTGTTTAGGTTTTGTACAAAATCCATTTAGACTCTGTGTTAATGACTTTCTCAAGTATATTCATAATACTCTTCTGGAAGTAACAGCTGATGCATTTCTAGGTACCATAATTAAATATTTGGATTTCCGAGGTCTGTCCAGCTGTTGTTATAGCCTTATGACCCAACTCATCATCAAATGATGACATTTGACAGCTCAGCACCTCTCTTGAATTAAATGGCTACAATACCCAGCCTTATGTCTGATGGCATAAAAACTAAAGAACATACAGCATGAATTCTGTTGGCCATTTAAATCCTGGGAAAGTGGCTTCTTACTGAGGTTATTAATAACTGTTATTTTCAGTGAGCCAACGTGGGATATTTTATTAATTAATTAGTTTTTTTTTTTTGTTGTTGATGAACGTGACTGTGGTGACAATTCTCACTGGAGGAAAATAGTTCCATTAAACCAAAAAACAATACAATTAGTATAATACAATTAGTGCATAATTAAATCAGTAACAAAAAAAATACTAAATGAATGAACGAATGAATGAATGAATGAATGAATGAATTATTTAATTAATTACTTACTTAATTAAGCAAGGAAAGGTACAGTCAAATAGGTTTCAAACATTGTGCTCCTGCTGGGTGCTGAGTAATGCTTCAGTAGACCTTGGAAGTTAGATGTAATGTAAGGTTTGGTAGTACCCTTTCATGAGCTATGTATGTGTTGTGTTTTGATATCCCATAATACTTTAGGGATGTTTTATTGACAGTCCACTCACAGTGTCTTTGAGGATGTCTGATGCTGCCCTTGTGTGGTTCTGCTTTTCTACAGGCAGTGTAATCCCTGTCTATCAATATATGACAACCTATTTGTATTGCCAGCTTCAAATATTTTCTGTGGTTCAGTCAATAAATTGCAGTGGTTAGATCTGCCAATCAGAAAGTAATTTTCCATTCAGACAATTTATTAGTAGTCCACATTCTTAAGAAGAAAACCTTCAAGTCAAAATGTGTTTAGTCTTTTCATAGAGCTCTAGTTTTGCATAGTATAAGAATCAATCTGTCCTTTACAGACAAGCACATTCCTGGTCTGTCAAACAAGAGAGCTGATACCCTCCTTCATTTATAGATTCATCTGTTCCATAACTTGTTTCTAGATGGCAAGTGGAACCAACTGCCATCTTTGTACACATTTTGCTCACTGGAGAAGATTGTACATTGGCTAGTCAGCAAATCCTGAACAGACAGCACAAAAAAGGCTTATGGTTCAGCCTTAATATCTTTACCCAAGTTTTATTTCAATTTACCTCTGTCCGAGAGGAGTGGAGTCCCATGCACCACACTGATATCTCGCTATGTAGTCTCCAGATGTGATAATAAACAGGCTGTTAGGTCAATAAGCATTCACTTATCAGCCTTAAGCCTAATAACCAAGGGCATCAGCCTGACAGATTTCACTAAAATGTGGGTGGTTGCCAGGGGACTCAAAGTCTGGGACAAAGTTTTAGGTGAGGCTGAAGACAGCAAGAAATCTACTGGAAAGTGTTTATCAGGGGCTGTGATAAATAAACTCTCATGGTGTTTAGGGATCCCACGATCCTAGCAGATTAAGTAGCTTTATTTTGTACTCTGTATTTCAGGGCTTTTTGTAGCAACAAACTTTTGCCCCCTTTATTATAGGATGGAGTAGCCTAAGCCATCACACAAGATTTGGAAAGAAAGGAGTTTTCACCAGGTATTCCTTGTCAGCCTTGTGCCCAGTATATTGGATGTCCACCATTCAACATTTTTGCCTTCCTACCATTTTGAAAAAAACACTGTTCAGCCTCCCACATGGCTGGATAATTATGACATGGGTCCTTGGCAAATTGCTTGATTTCTTAATTGAGAAGTCTAAGTCTTCCCGCCCAGGGATAAGCATCCCATTCCTTTTGCATAGGCAGATCATCTGACTTGGCTTGTGAAGGACAAATCATTCAAGTTATCAAAAGTGTCAGGCTCTGTCTTCATCTTCATTTTTTTATGTTAATCAAACATTGTCATGCAGACACCCACACACAAACACACACACACACACACACACACACACACACACACACACACACACATATCTATATATATATATATATATATATATATATATATATATATATACACACACACACACACACACACACACACACACACACATATATATATATATATATATATATATATATATATATATGTGTGTGGTTCCACTTGAAAACATCGAAAACCCATAGCATCTAAATTCATAACATCTAAACCACATCTAAAACCCAAAACATCTAAAACTCATAACATTGAATCTCAAAACATTGAAAACTACAAAGCAACTATAAATAACATCCCGCAGAGGTTTTACTACATTTATGCAGGGGGGGGCAAGCCCCACTGCACTTCCACACCCCCCATAAATTTGATATACCAACTCCGAGGTCACACTACAGTGGGGGAAAAAGTTAATTTTCTAACCCCACTGTAGTTTGACCTCAGAGTTGGTATATTTAATTTACAAGTGGGGTGGGGGGTGGAGCCCCCACTTGGGGGGTGCACGGGGGCTCACCCCGCTGCATAAACATAGTAAACAGTGTGTGGGATGTTATTTATAGTTGCTTTGTAGTTTTCAATGTTTTGCAAGCCAATGTTATGAGTTTTAGATGTTTTGGATTTTCGATCATTTGGTCTCGCTGTTTTGAATTTAGATGTTGTGAGATTTCGATCATATGATGTGGAACCATATATATATATATATATATATATATATATATATATATATATATATATATATATATATATATATATATATATATATATATATATATATAAATATATATATATATATATATATATATATATATATATATATATATATATATATATATATATGTGTGTGTGTGTGTGTGTGTGTGTGTGTGTGTGTGTGTGTGTGTGTGTAAGTATATATTTTTTAACCGGTGTCAGGAGTATTGGGATTTTGGGCTGCTCTTTAGTTAGTCATGCAGCAAGCAGGGATAAGGTATTGCCAAATGGCAATAACTTGGGATTAGACTCTTTGTTATTTGAGGCTGTCTGTAAAGGTTTTTCATATTTATTGCTGGAGGATTTACTCACAGTTTTGGTCAATGTTTCAATGCAGCTGGACCAGATTAGCAAGTTGATTCCCCATCTAGGAGTTAGTAACCTTGGCAGTATACTGAAGAAGAGGGTGTTGTCTAGTATTTTAAGTCAATTGTCCAAGAAAAAGTAAGTGTTTCTGGGTATGTACCTTGTATAGTGTGCTATCGTCCCTCAATTATTTTGGAGTCAGGGCATATCTCCACTTGCCCTGGAATCTGCATACATGTTCATTAAACAAGTGGTATTGATGGCAGCTACTTTACTCAGATTTTCACTTGTTGAAGATTGGGAATACATAGACAAGGATCCTTACTGGTTTGATTTTGACAAGGTGCACCTGTGATTTGGACATATTTAACCTAAATCTGTCTATATTTAGTCTTATGACCACACATCCTTGACAAATTTGACAGTTTGTGCAACTTATCCAGATGTTATATTAGCTTCTATATCTTTATGACTGCTCTTATGGCATTTTCACTATTACGATAATAAAAAATACGTAGTGAAATGACAATGAGTCGATGTATATTAAAAACAGAAAAAACACTTATGCAAACCAATAATATGATTGAAAAATTTATATTAGTTTCATGTATCTTTATTGTTGCTCTTGTGGCATTTTCATTATTATGATAATAAAAATACGTAATAAAATGGCAATGAGTGCATATATATTAAAAACAGAAAAAAAACTTATTACATATTACATTACCCAATAATCTGATTGGAAAAAATATAAGTTTAAGGGGTAAGTTACATGTGTGTAGAAATTTTTAAGTTAGTCATCATTTTGCATAGCTGGAGAATTGCAGTGGCAATTCACAGTATCACACAGACAGGAAGGGGGGAGCAGACCGCATGTCTGGTGGGCAGCAAAATACAGTCTCCCCTCTTTTTTATTATCTACACACACACACACACACACACACACACACACACACACACACACACACACACACACACACACACACACACACACAGTCCTAAGTTAGTTTATATGCAAAGCTTGAATGAGAGGTACTACACACTTCTCAGTTACATTAAGGAAGGTGCCACTAAGCACTTTGGTGGAGTGGTAGGTCACACTACCTGTCTATGATCAGAGACAATAGTGTTTGTTCTCATTTCTATTTCATTTGTCAGCTATTGCAGTCAGATACAAAGCCTTATCTCACAAGGGTAGTAATTTATGGTAACCTAGTCAGCCATTACATAGCTGCCTACTGATGCCACTTCTCACACACCCTCTCTTTGGGGCAACACGGTAGTTCAAGAAAGTTAAAGCTTTAACCACACAAGTCTAGTTGTTTGATGTTTAAGCCTTATCTCTATCATTTACATAAGGAGTTAATATTTTTCTCTATGTCTATGTAGATTTTCTCCAAGCTGTCTGGTTTCTTTCTACCTCCAGAAACATATTAATAGAGAAGGGCCTAGGCTGTAAGTATCATATAATATATTAATTTTGCCACAAGACTGGAGGGGATTGGGGCTAATAGACCCAAGAAATTATAATGATGCAGTCACATTCAAAACACTCTATTAGACTGAAGTGAAGAGGTATAGCTCAAAATGGAAAACTTTGACTAATGTGATAAATTATTGTCCCTCTTACTAATTTCACTAATGGCTCAATTAAAAATTCTGAAATGTGCAAATGTAGGCTCAGCTTTGACAACCTATATCTCCCAATTAAGGACAGTTTAATTATTTCAGCATCTGAAACTCATCTAGCCTTTTTCTAAAATATCAAGTAGAGTGAACACAACACTAGTAATAAAATAGCCCTTCAGGATAGTGCATGGTGAAATGTATCTATGTTTATCTGTTTTACAGTCTGGAAGCAAACTGCCACTCCCATACAATAGGAGCCACACATAGAACTACTAGGAATTGCACTCCCATAATTTTGTATCCTTTTTTACCATTATTATGTCTGGAGACATCCACTCCAGTGCAAGCCAAAGGAACAGCAAGATTACATTTTAACTCATCTGAAATAAGTGGGCAAACTCTAGGGGTCATTAATTAGTACAGACTATTGCAACAGGCATGAGATAACCAATTTATCTGTTGCAAGACTGGATATTACTTTATCTTCAGAAACAATGTTGCCCTGTGTAAAACAAGGCCCTTCCAAGACACTCCGGATTCAGAAACTGTTCCACTAGGGTACAGTACCTTGCAGTTTGACGAGTGTCATAAAGGAACAGGTGGTATTGATATATTTTACTGATCCAGCTGCTTCTGCAACTTACCTGGTGAGCAAATCCCATATTGTAAGCACATGGACTCCATTTTTATATAAGTTAAAAGCAATAATATCAGACTAGTGTGTATTACCTGTATCTGTGTTCCCCCTGACTTCCATGCTTCAGCTGATGAAGGGGTCCTTAACTGGGTTAATTCTATTGTCAAACCTGAAATTATCTTTAGTGATTTGTGTAACATCTAGTATGTCAAGATGACTAAAAGAATGAGAAAAGAATAGATAATTGCATACAGCTAGCTTCATCAGCATGTATTTCAGAATATTTCAGAATTTGGCAGTGTTGATTATTACAGACTATGAGCTAAAGTTTAAAATCTATTGTGTAAAATGTCAAATATTTAAAGTTTTAGACCAGTCACCTCTTTTAAAACAATTCACACTTTATATATGAAGCATTTGTTCTTTAAACATGTATACAAGACATTGTGCTTCTTCAAAATACACTATGCATGGATACACAGCTGGATCATGACGATGTGTTTAACTGGTTTGATTGTACTGAGGACACTGAGCACAGAAATCAAAGAGATGTATACAGAAATATATAAGAAGGGAGGGTAAATGTTCAAATTCTAGTAAGATAATTGATGTGAAAGTGCTTATGTCACAAAGACAAAGTTGTTATAATACAATTCTGCAATACATTTGTCAGAATAATTAATGGTGGTCACACTGCCTAACAAATGTAGGTAAATAAAAGCAGAGATGATATTATAGGATGTAATAAACAAATTTACATTGTAACAGATGTAAATGACATGACATATGAACGTTATTGACATGCTGGCTTGAGATGACAGTTCACAAGGACAGTACATTCATTATGAGATATTTGCATAGTGTGTGTTTCATCAATATAACATGTTGAAAAATACGAATGGCTCAGAAGCCACAATCTCCTTTTGCAAGGATCTAGCCCATCCCATCAATGTCAGTGGTGACCTATGTATTAACTGTGTCTGCCACAGAAATAGGTCTAAGACATATATGGGGAGGATTACCCTTGAAAGGAATTATGCACCTCAATATTCTAATGGTTATACATCCCAAATATAGGTGTGTATGGCTTCACAAATGTGGGAGCAGAGTGGGACATACATAATATCCCTGTGTATGGCACTCCTGGCTTGACACAATGTTTGTGTTGACTCTTAAGAAGAGATGCAAACACCACAATATGATGCAATGTACTCCCCAGAGCTGTGTATTGCTGGCATCTGCCACTGCAGGTAGTAATGGACATTGCACAAACAAATTAAATTAATATGTGAATTAAAAAAGGATCCCTGATAATGACTATCATATCAAAATGTCATACTGATGGCAATTAAATGAGTGAGCTCAAGTGCACGCACTTGTAATCAGTCCTGTACCAATGTTCAGTGGTCAAGAAAGGTTTCTCACTCTTTTTCATTTCTCCAAATCTTTTGAGTTTCTAATATTATGACAGGAATGGACCCCTTTCCTTAGTCAAAGTACGATTAAAGTTCATCAAATTAGAACTGTTTCAATCTTGATGTCAACCAAAAGTGCTCTTCGCAGCATGCACAATGTGCCCAGTAATGACTCCTTCTGCAATTAGTATGTGGTTATATGGATTGGCAACATATCTAAATACGATTGTAGATTCTTTTTTATAAGACCCTTTGCTCCTACTACTATTGGAACTGTCTGGGTATCTGTCTTTCACATTGTTCTCATTTCTGCCTGCAGATCCTGATAATCTATGACATTGTGTCTCTCTGTACACAAGACACTGTAGTCACTAGGTGTAGCGATTTCAATGATCAATGCTACTTTTGTCTTATTTTCTTGAACCGCTTTATCCAGTTTTCTAGCACCTATCTTTTGAACTGCTGGTAATGGGTGACCCCATGTGATATAAACTTCATCATTTTCTATGATGCATTGTGGATCATGTTTCCAGTGTTTTTCAGCCACTTCTATACCATATTGCCACTGTGGTCAGAAAGTCCTTCTATGTGGCACATCTCATTGCCAAGAGTTTTGCATCCAGGAAGAAAGAGGTCATCATCTCTGTCTACTCTTCCCTCATTAGGCCAATCATTGAGTATAATGCCCCATTTGGCATGCACCTCACTAGACACATGCAACAGCTGGAAAGGCCACAAAAGTACCTCACAAAAAGGATCCTAGGCCTTAAACACATGACTTACATAGACAGCCTCAAAGAAATCCAGCTATACCCTGTCTCATGTCATCTACTAAGAGTCAATCTCTGCTTGCCTTACAAAGCCATGTCTGACCCAGCTCTGTTAAAAATGCTACATCTAAATAAATCCCAATCCCTCCGCACCACACACTCCAGAGACCTCAACCTCATTACCACAATCAACAGAACATGCTGGAGGGACAGGTTCATAACCCAGAGACCACCCATGCTCTGGAGTAGACTTCCCATATATGTCAAGCAGAGCACCTTACTGGCCCTCTTCAAGAGAAAGCTTGATGAGTGGATGGGAAATAGAAAGTTCATCCCGGGGATCACTCCAGTGGCTGTACTTGATAGAGGCACTGTGAACTAATGTTGGGCAGCAAGATGCCAGGGCACTTCTATGGGCTAGGCTTGTAAAGGCTCCAGGGCCATTAGCCTAGTGCACACTTCTGAACCTATAAAGTTTGCACAATCCCTAGTGAAACAGTCTTGCCAGATTATTATGCCTTTCAGTATACAGTACTTCTGCCATTAGTATGGCACAACAAGGTGCGTTACTGTTTCCAATTCAGTTTTACAAAACCTACATTTGTCTGTTTCTCCCACATGTTCAATGGACTTTGTAAACCAGCATGTACATAGCCCAGTATCTTGGGCTGACAATATGGACCTTTCATCTCTTGGTTTGAAGTTACCTCTCCTTAACCATTTCAGTGTTTGTTCCTGATCAACATGAAGTTCTTCCAGAAGTTTTTTATACTTGCCACTATATTTATGCATTTTCCACATTTCTTGCCTTGTCATCTGTTCCTTTACCTTATATTCTTTCTTTTGTTTTTTGGCACATTCAGTTGCTGCCTGATTTTTATCTACTTCTGGTTTGATTTCCATTCCTGCTTGACACCGATATCCTTCTGCTAAATCAAGCAGCGAAGTCATCTTAGATTTATTCTCCTCATGTTTCAAAACTTTCACTACATTTGGTCTTGTGAGGTCAGCAGATATGTGTGGAGTCCCATGATTGCAGATCTATACACGTAATCCATTTCAAGGAGGCCCGTCCCTCCTTCGGAATGGGACATATATAATCTTGGTATACACTGATTTTTATAAATCATTTGGTGAGTATGAAGCATCCTTCTTGTTTTCCTATCTAATTTATCCAACACATTTTGGGGCCAGTCAATCACTCCAAAACTGTAAGTTAGAACAGGAAGAGCAAATTGGTTTATAGCTTGGATTTTGTTCCTAGACGTCAACGCTGTTTTCAGAATTAACTTGTCTTCTAAAATATTCTTTACTAAGTTTTATTCACATTTGTTCATGTTTTATTGTTGATCATTCATCAGTTCCCAAATATTTATAAACTCCCTCTTCCTCACATTCTTGTCCCAAACTGATGTTTTCCTGGTGCTGCAGTTTTCCTGCTTTAAAGGTTGCTTTTGCACATTTATCAATACCAAATGACATTCTTATATCATCTGAAAAAGGTTTAACAGCCTGCAGCTGTGCTTTCAGTTCCTCATCTGATGAGCTATGCAGTTTTAGATCATCAACAAAGTGAAGTTGTGAAGTCTTTACACTTTGTTGTTTTCTAGGAGCCAACTTATAACCATGGCCTAAATGGTTAAGTAAACAAACAGCTTAATTTGTTAATGGCAAGGCAGAATAGCAACAGTGACAGAGAGTCACCATGGGATAAAACTCTGTCCTTTATCATGGCTTAATTGCAAAGTAGTCTGCCACTGTTTCATGGTCACTGTAATGTAGTCAATCAGTATAGGGTGTATCTTATACATTTTTAAAAACTCTTTTATCCATGAATGTGGAATACTATCAAATGCTTTTTTGTAGTCAATCCATGCCATACTTAGATTATTCCCCTTTTTATAGTTCTCCACTATGGCTTTATTTAACAACAAATGATCCTTTGTTCCATGACTTTCTTTTATTGCCCTTTTTTCCTACTGCTATAATTGAGTTTTTTTCTAAATGACCACAAACTCTGTCAGCGTCAATTCCTGTGTATAGTATATATGTCGTTGGAAGGCAAGTTATTGCTCTATAATTTTTAGGGTAGCTTGCAGTTCACTCTTAAGTAGGAACATTGTTTTGCCAGTTGTTAGCCAGGTTTATGTCTTTTCGGGGTGCACAGATAAATAGTTCTTACTCATGGCTAAATTTTCGTGCAAAGATGTTAATACTTTTAACCAAAAGTTAGGTACTGCATCTGGTCCTGGGATTTTCCAAACAGAGGCTTTTTTTTTCAATCTCTCTGGCTGTTACTTCTCCCCATTTAATATCCTGCACCTTTAAACTTTTTATTCTTTCTTTTACTTCTTCTATCCATTTAGCATCTTTGTTATGTTCCACAGGATCATCATAGATACTTCTCCAAAATGTATCTATTTCTTATAGGTTCATAAGTGTATATTAGGCTAATGGCACTGGGGTATTTACAAGCCTAGCCCCTAGGATTACCCTGGCATTGTGCCACCTAACCATAGTTCCCAGTGCCTCTGTTGAGTAAAGCCACTGGAGTGATCCCTGGGGTGAATTTTCTATTTCCCATCCACTCATCAAGAATTCTCTTGAAGAGGGCCAGTGAGGTACTCTGCTTGCATGTATGGGAAGTCTAAACCATAGCATGGGCAGTCCCTGGGTTATGAACCTGTCCCTCCAGCATGTTCTGTTGATTATGGTAATGAGATTGAGGTCTCTGGAGCATGTGGTGTGGAGGGATTGGGATTTCTTGGATGTAGTATTTCTAACAGAGCTGGGTCAGACACGGCTTTTGTAAGTCAAGCAGAGATCACCTCTAAGTAGGCGATATGAGACAGAGACTAGTTGGAGTTTTTTTAGTCTGTCCATATAGAACAAATGTTTAAGGCCTAGGTTCCTCTTTGTGAGGTCCTTTTGCGGCCTCCCCAGTTGTTGCAGGTGTTTAGTGAGGTACATGCCAAATGAGGCATTGTACTCAATGATTGGCCTAATGAGGGAAGAGTAGAGAGAGACAATGACCTCTTTCTTCCTGGATGCAAAACCCTTAGTAATGAGATGTGCCACATAGAAGGACTTTCTGACCACAATGGCAATGTGGTGATCAAAAGAGAGGTTGCTGTCAACCTGTGTTCCTAGATCTCTTATAACGTCTTCTGTATTCAGTGGACTACCATCAATGTGGTAATTTATGGTAACTGGGTTTTTCTCAAAGGGGATGACGACACATTTTTTGGCATTGAGCTTAAGGCCATGGTTCTGACACCAGTCATTGCTCTCAGTGAAGCCTTTCTGTAGAATGTCAACATCACTCAGGGAGTTAATAATAGCTCCTAACTTGCAATGGTCTGCAATCTTTGTCAGCCAGATTCCCTTCATGTTGGCATGGACTTCAGAGAAGTGGATATCAAGCAGGAGAGGCCCCAGGACCGAACCCTGTGGGCCTCCACTCATGACTGGTTGGCAGTCTGACTTGGAGTCAGCTACTTTCACACTGTGGGTTCTATCTGTGAGCCAGTTTGCAGCCCACCTAGTGATATAGGGGTTTATGCCAAGCTTAGTGAGTTTTTCTATGATTCTGAGTGGGGAATGGTATCAAAGGCCTTGGCCTGATCAAGGTAGGCTGTATGAACCACCTTGCCTTCATCCACAGCTCTGGTGACTGACTCAAAGAAGTCAATCAAGTTGAGTAAGCATGATCTACCCTTCACAAAACCAAACTGTGTGGGATCCAGAGTTTGGAGATTCCCTATATCCTTGTTTATTAGGTCCATGATGATGCGTTCCATAGCTTTGCATATTAGCCTCATCAGGCTGATGCGGCGATAGTTCCCAGGGTCTGTAGTTGCTCCTTCTTTGTGGAGAGGGATGACTTTAGCAGTGTGCCATTTGGTAGGGACAAAGCTTGAGGTGAGGCTGTGACTGAAGAGGGCACACAGGTGAGGTACCAGTTTACTCTGTAATTCATGTAGAACACGGCCAAGGATATTGCCAGGTCCCATAGAAGCTGTATTCTTGGCCTTGGGCAGTGCTGTTTTAACCTGTGCCACAGAAATACTGGGTGCCTGTCAATCTACTGGTATTGTGACTGGTCCCTTGGGGGGAGGAGGGTAAAGTTGGCACTGAATCTGTTGGCCAGTATATTTGCAATATATGTTGGCTCAGTATAGGAGGTACTATTGTGCAGTAGCTCAGAGCAAATCTGGGTATTGCCATGGAGATTCTTTACATAACTATAGAAGGCCTTGTGGCTTTCTTTACTATCTGCTGCAATTCTGTTTTCATAGCTAGCTTTAGAGGATTTGATGAGGGACCTCAACTTTTTGTTGAGGCTGATAAGGGAGTTTTTCCAGTCTTGGGACATCACCTTATTCTGCATCTGTCTCCTCCTTCTGTTGTAGAGTTTGTTTATGGCAGGGGACCACAAGATTGGCTTCCTTTTTTTTTGGAGGAGAGCATCTTGGTTCCAATGGGTATGATGAGATCCATGCACTTGTGTACATGTTCATACAGTGCATTGGTGTATGATTCAGTCGTCATGCAACTGATCTCCATTTGCACGGGTGCCGTGAAATTAGCCACCTCTATTTTTAGGAGCCCAAAGTTAGCTTTGGAGAAGAATTTCTTGGTGGTTACCTTTGTGGGGGTGTTGTGGATTTCCAAGGTGCCTCGTTAGTGGTCAGATCTAATCAGGGAGGAGCTGACTATTGGTGTAGAGAAACAATCGCCCATGTTAGCAATAACCAGATCAAGGATGTTGCTACCTCTAGTGGGGATCAGAATGAGCTGGTCCAGGGCATTGGAATTAATGTATTCCAGGAAACGTTTGGCAAGTGTATTGGTACAAGAGTAGTTTTCCCAGTTAATGGAGGGATAGTTGAAGTTCCACAGTATGTTAGGTTGGACCCTAATATTCTCCAGGGTGCTTAGGAACGTGGAGTGTGAGTCTTGGGACATGGTTGGGGACCTATAGCAGGCTACAATCTGAATCGCTGTCTTACCAAATGTTAGCTGCACCTGAAGAATCTCAGATGAGATATGTTGGGCTTCTAGTCTGGAGGTGTGCACATCCTTTAGATATATGGAAAAAACACTGCCTTTGGAGCTTCAGTTCAAGTTCTGGGGCCGAAAGGTGTGGAATGAGTTATAGCCTGGTAGTGCAAGGGTGATTTTTGCTGCCTTGAACCAGGTCTCTGTTATGGCACAAATGTCAATGTTCTCCATTTTAAGGAGGGCTTCGAGTGAGTGCATTTTGAGATTTTGTGATTTAGACTTCTAGCGTTGAGCAGCATGACCCCCAGATTGCATTTGTTTGTAGCTGTTACAGTGGTTATTTGGTCTTCTTTTTTGATGGTCTTTCAGTTCCTTTTGCCTTGTTTCCCAATTCTCTATAAAACCTTTTTGAGTCATCAATAAATTGCTTATTTTATACTTTTCCTTTATATTTATCTGTGTATCTTCTAAGTTTTCCACCTGTGCTGAAATTTTTTGTTTATTTGTGATAGTGCATGACATATCCAGGTCTGTTCTAATACTGTGCATTGCTTTTATCATATCTATCTTTCTTAGTATTTTTGTTGATCTATTCCCTCTTTTATAGTCTTCTAACAGTGACACTTCTTGTCTTAATTGCTTTATAGTTTTCTCTGTTTGATGCTTCTATGATGGTATTCAATTTATCCCCTTCCTTTCCCTAGCTATCCTGTGTTCTTGTGGAAGAAATTTATCAGTTATTAATTTAGCTGCACAGCAATATATCCTGTTTACTTCTGTTATATCGAATGGATCTCTATGGACAGCCTTAATTACTGTGTTCATTTGTTTTATTGGACTTCTGACATTTTGGGACTTGTTGACCTTTTGCAGTCTATTTCCCTTATTGATCTTAATATATCTGTCTATTAAATCAAGCAACTCTTATTTTAGCTCATTTTCTTCTAAACTGAGAGCATATCCCTTGTTTTCCATTTCATGTGGGCATTCTATAGAAAGTTCTATAGCATTTTCTTGTGGCACCTTCTCTTCATTTTCATCCTGTGTCATCCATTGCTCTGTCATATGGGAACTCACTGGCCTATCACTCCTCAACACTGACTCAGTTTCCAGTTTCCTGTTCCTTTCCTTGCAGTCTAGCTACAAGTGACTGTTTATACTGGTTTTCTGTGGGAGGCTCCAAAACATCTTGATATGGCACCTGACCAATTGCTTCCAGTACCACTGATTTCCCCTTAATTTGGATATCCATTGCTATATCCTGTTGTGGTGCTTTCTGCATTCAATTTTCTACACTGAATCCTTTACTTTGCAAGTACTCCATAACCTCAGTTTCTATTTCTTTATCTTCTCCATTGCTAATTTCCTTTTCTTCTTTTCCTCTTTTTCTTAATTTTAAATATTGTAAAGTTTTCCATGTCCAGATTCCTTTGCCTGTATTTCTCTTCAAATATCTTTGGCGGTGCTCTTTTTATATTAGTTTTGCTTTCTCTTTTGCATAAATATTACACTGTATTAAATCTCTTTTTCTTTCCCATGTCCATATTTCTTCTTCAGAGGTCTCTGAGCTGCCAGTTTTTCCTTACTTTGGGGACTCACTCCATCATGCTGTGATGTAATCTGTGTTAGACCTTTTAGACAAAATCCTTCACTTTGCAGGCATTCCATAACTTAAACTTCTAGTTTTTTAACTTCTGCTTTACTAATCTCATTTTCTATATTCCATCTTTGTGATGTTATTTTATTAATTTTTTTATTTGTGAAATTTTCCATATCCAGTTTCTTTTGCCTATATTTCTCTTCAAATATCTTTGGGACTGCCTTCTTTATATTAATTAATTTGGCTTTCTCCTTGCATAAATAGTGCACCATATCAAATCTCTCTTTCCCATGTCTGTATTTCTTTCTTATACTTTTCAAATATCTCTAAGTTTTGTTGTTTATATTTTTGCACTTCATCAGAAGGTTCTTATAACAAACAGATTGTTTCTTGATCTATATACTGCTTTTCACAAATCTGTTGTATTAATGAACACAAATTTTCATTTGAATCTTCTGACAGTTTTTCTTGCGGAAGTATTTTTCTTTCTTCTAATTTCTCTCTTAATCTTTTTGTATACCCTGTGTCTAGAAATTCTAGCTTCTTGCATAATAGTAACAATTCATATTTACTTTCTTATCCTCAATAGTCCACTCTGCCATCTTTATGGCTCTTCTTTGACCTATCAGTTTTTGTGATTTTTGTGGACTGCTACTTACTTTTACAACAGGGGTTCCATCCTCTCCCTGGGCCTGGCCTGGCCCCATTGTAGCAATGTTTCCGTATTTTGAGGATTCTACACTATCATTTTTCTCAGTCCTGGCACTAATCTGTCTACCAAGATGGGGACTTTTTTATCTGGTGCACCCAATTATCTTTTATATTTTTTTACCTACTTCTGTCCATGATATATGCTATATAAATACAGTCTATATATCAGTGTCACCTTGGTGAGATTTTGTGAAAACACAGGGTCCACCTCATGAAGGCACTCACCAGGACTTGATGATGAATTCAATTTCAGCACTATTACTCTCCTTTCCTTGCTGACTTTTCATCTCTCCATTCAGACCCCCCTCATATCTCCATTTAGACCCCAACACTGTTTCTCTGTATGTCAGTACACATACCACCTGAGAACAGGAGCACACTTGTGGACACCACAGTACTCAATGTATGTGTCAATGTAGCACACTCACCATTACACTGGCAGAACAAATGTGTACTGCCATAAAATTTAAAGTTATGTTCACATGTGTTCATGTAACATATCATGGGATAAGACTGACATGATGTAATGGTTGTTGTGTGACTTCAGTATGTTCATACAAAATGAAACCCTATGCTAGAAATGAACATCAAGCTGTACAACTCCTCAAAATAACAATATGGTTATTATTCTCATTCACCGTAATGTAATTGTCACAGCTATTGAACTCCACTTATGTGAAGCTGTTCAATCAGCTAGATTGTATTTGTCCATAACTGTTATCTTCTAAAACTGATGGGAGAGGTGTTTGCCACTCTATGCATACAAAGTATAATGATGGAGCATCTTCCATGCAGAACAGTTAAGGAAAAAATGCTTACAGTCCCTCAATGCTGATTTGGAACACTTGCTCAAGTGTTGAAAAAATTAAAGCCAAAATGGAATCAATGTATTTACCATGGTATAAGTCCATCATCAGTTGTCATTTGTGTCACTATGTGAAGGAATTACATCATTTGTATGCTGTATCATACAAATGATGCATCAAGGGATATGTATCCCATCCCTGTAATTACTCAGAAAGAATCCTGATGCATGTCAGACAACCTTGCCTGATGCTAGGTATACTTAAACATACCCGTAACTATGTGCTGTTGTCACTGTGATGGTAAAACAGCAATTATGTGCAATGTCAATAGAATCTCATTTTGGAACACATGCCTTACTTTGGCAATAACATACATTACATAATCTCATGTCTTCAGTCCTGAAGAGGTGCTTCACTACAATAGAAACTGTGATGGAGTGACAATCTATTCAGATGACAAAGTCTTCAATACAGCTTTTTCAAAGGAAATGTAGAATGGACACTTCTAACAGGAAGCAACATCTACAAGTAAACATAGCACACTTATGGATGACAACACTGCTAACAGCATGCACACTGACTGTAAGCAGTGATGTCAGAATGTGAGCTATATGGCTAACATCATAGGCTTGTGAAGGCTTGCTGAAACACAACCACAAATTCAGATTTATTTGTAGACTGCAGCACTGCACATTTCAATGGATAACATCATCATTGTAAATCACATTCATATTTCCACTGAAAAGTGGTTGCACAGCACACGCACAGTGTATAGATATACCTCACATATGTATTTGCAGTCTTTTCTGCACAGTATGAGGAAGAAATATGGACAACTGTCATTCCTGTATTCGGACTCAACACAAACCAGCTGGTAGAATGCATGTGAGCCACACAGAATCTTTGAAAGGATCACATCAGTTTTGTCATGCAAAGGACATGTGTGTGTGTGCAAAAATGACTTCTACAGCTATGTGGACTTCTAAATGTTGTCAGTACTAACAAGTGTAATACACTCTTGCATCCATTTACATTCACATACACAATCAGGAGAGTCTCACTGCCATTTTTGAACTCCCTACCTATTTACTGACACAATCTGCACACAAGCATATTATACGCACATGTCACAGAAGAGGGCTGACTTTGGTGGTATGAGAGTGCATTGTTAAATTACCTCATAAGTGTGTTACAGACAGTATGCATTGGTGGACAGAGTAAAAAGGGATGTAGGATTGATCTGAACATGTAAATGTTTCACATGCATGGCAGTCAAATGAGCACAGCTGTTGAACTAATCCTCCAGTGAGGCAACAGCTCCAACATCACACACATAAGTCGATTGTTGTGAGATTAGAACCACCCACCTATCTAGCTATGCACTGTAGAGGTCACAGTACATAACGCAAGTGCCACGACAGATGTCTGACTTCAATAGTGTGAGAGTGCACTTTAGAGAGGATGTCATCAGTGTTGTGTTGCTGACAAGATGATTTTGGGAGAAGGGACCGACATTGATGTCGACTCACCTTACAGTGTAAAAGTTACTCCAGGCTACTATTTTATTGAGGCCAGCAGTGGTTAACCTCATACTGATACTTCATACAAACACAAGAAATTTGCTTGGCCTGGTGTTTTTGTCTTATGTGAGAGACAGACAATGTAAATTATCTAGGCTTCACATTTCACATGTTTTTTTTTTTTCCATTGGTTAAATTCTTTCTTTAGTGATACTTAAATAAACAGTGAATTTATGAGTCCTTTCAGAAAAAGATTTCATATCTGCATAAACAAAAAGCAATGCCGGTGATTCCTTGTTGAGTGAGGAAAATAAACCTATATATTTTTTGTCTATGAGTGATAAAGTTGCTTTCTGTTTTACCTGCTCCATTTTGTTTTTTTTTTTTTTTTTAAATGCTTGGCCTGGTGGTGTGAGAGACAGTCCCTTAAATTATCTATGTTGCACATTTGGCATGTTTTGTTTTCTATAGGATAAATTGTTTCTTGAGTGATACTTGAATACACTGTGAATTTTGATCTTTGTCTTTTTCTGAAAGGCCTACATAAACTAAAAGAACTGCTGGTGATTCCCTGCTAGTTTCCAACCCACCCTCTCCTTTGTTGATCTACTTTTTAATCCTGGTTATTTTAAGCTGCCCACCACTACTGTAAATTGAGCTTAATAAGCTCCTCTCTTTCTACACTGCTGTTGATACCCTGCATTATTTATTTGGCTTTTCTTGTGTTTATTTTGAAAAAAAATGCATTTTGTAGCCCATTGTCTATTCTACTGATTTACTTGCTCTGAATTCATTATCTACTTAGCTGATGGATAATGTAGTGTATTTTTACACTCTAGAAAGCACTTCTCTGTGTTTTTACATCAAGAGGTAAGTGGATTTTCCATACAATGCACTGGGAGGTAGCCTGGACTGTTTATGTTGAGGAAACAATTGAGAATTCTGCATGTTGTTTTATTGTCTGAAGGCTTATTAATCAGCTGCTCTTGTTTTTAGTGCCTTTATAAATTCTGTACAACTGAGTGTCTCATGGATACAAAGTGAAGTAGCTTTATTGAATAATTACACTTTTATAAGCTGTTTAAATTGCACAGCTGTATTTGTATCTTTAAGTTTGTTTGTGGTAGCATTTCACTCCGGACACTCATTTAATGTGCTTTTACATTAGGAGGACTAGGATTATTCATCTAGTGGCAGTATATGTTTATCTGGTCTATCTGAACTGGTAAGCATACAAAAGTGCTGTAAATGTAGTCATTGTACTGGCCGTACTGGCCAGAGGGCTCAGTCAGTTTTCTGTATTTCCAGTCCTTGTATAAATTTGATACATTTGCATGGAGCTCTTTGCTGTGCCAGTGTCCTGTACAGATGCACACATCTGGAAACATTGTTTATTTTCATTATACTATGAAAGTTTACTGTGCTAGTTACCTTATTATAGTACCCAGGGTGATTGCTGCTCAGACAGCATCTGATTTGGCTCTGGGCAGCGTCACTGGTTAGATTAGCTGCAGATTACAACATGAAAGCACACTTCCCTCATCCAGTTACAAACCTCCTCTAATCTTTTTCCTTTCATGTACACATTAGGACCTGAAACCATAGATGGGCACTTACCTGCTATCTCTGCATCCAGCTTGGTGGACATGAGTATCCTGAGGCAATGTAACAATTGCCTTATGTACACTGGCAACAACTTAATTCTCGAACAGGCAAATACAGTATGTGAGAGATGTAGTTACACATTGACAATGAAGGCAAGACTCTCAAATCTAGACACAAAAAGCAACAAACAGGTTGTCAGTGACTCACCACAACCACAAAGGACTACACACAGTCCCACATATACAGAGGTAATCACATGTAACTTACACAAACCTCAAAGGCCTCTCAGGTACAGTCATCATAAACTCAGCATGCACATAAACAAGACAATTCCCATCACAACACATAAATCTACATCTCATTATATGTAAACTACCAAGGCCATAAGGCTAAACACACCATGATCCAATATTCTGGTCATAGGAGACTCCATTGTGAGACATACTAATGCCGTCTTACCGGGCTGGATAAGGGGAAGATTACAATTAGTTACCTGTCAGGGGCCAGAACTCACAAAATCACACAAACACTCAGATCACATACCCCTAAGTGCCAGTATTACTTGATCATAGTCCATGTGGGTGTAAATTACTTAAGATGTACCTCCTTGGGCTATATGAAGAAAGATATGATTGAGCTCAGAGAATATGTGTCATGGGCAGGTATGAGCCTAGCACTGAGTAGCATTCTACTGTCTTCAAGGATGATGTTACAAAACCAGCACAAAATGATTAATTTTAACAATTGGCCTAAGTACTGGTGTTTTTCACCTGTCACCTCTAGGCTTTCATATATTGACCAAAACATTATCCATCCCTGTAGAGCTTGTTTTCAGCATTGCCAAACAGACAAACCTTCCAACATAACAATACCTATTCAGGACAAGCTAAAGGTGTTACTGTTCAATGCTAGTAGCTTCGACAAGAAACTGCACTCCCTGGAAGCTCTCCTCACACCAGAGAATGTTGATGTCTGTGCTGTTACTGAAACATGTTTCAAAGCCTCAGAAAGTACTCTGGCAGTACATGGCTATAATGCTTTTTATACATTCCTACCACCAACCAAACATGAAAGGTGGAGGTATATTTATCTGCATAAAAGATAAGTGCACCTCAATGCTGGTCAAATCATATGACATGTTTGACTTACTCCATGTCCAACTAACGATGGTAAAAATTGATTACCATATTTTTGCTAGCTACAGGTCCTCCACTATGAGCCAGGAAACCCATACCATAACCTGATGTTATTAGAATCACCACCCATCCAGCCCAATACCATAATCATGAGAGATTTTAACTTCATCTCCATTAATTGAGTGAAATATACAACCACTAACTTTCAGGCCCAACAAGTTTTTGAATTTTGTAAATTCAAATGCCCTATAACAACTGATCTACACTCCCACTATGGGAAAAATATCCTAGATCTGGTACTTACCAATATGGAAGAGCACTGCACCCCCCAGTGTTATATCCTCACTAGTAAGACCAGTTCACAAAGCAGTCTCCCTTGAAATAAAGAGAAAACTAGCCTCCCAACCCCGAAAAATGTAAGAACTTCTCTAAGGTAAATTACCCATATTAAAGGATGGAATAACTAGTTTCCAAGCTTTCCAAAATCTAGAAAACACAGGAAACCTAAGCAGAGGCATACCCTAATTCCCTGTATGACCATATAAAAAACTGCATAAAAACAGTAGTAACAGATCAAAATACATCCAGGTCAAACCACAAAAATAAGCCACCCTGGTAAACCACTAGTATTAATAAGTTCTACAGCCCAAAAATAAAATTCTGTCAAGAAGCATGAAGGAATATGCACAGCATTGAAATAAGTTCTTCACTAGTCTAAACTAGCAAATTAGGGTACTAGCCAAGTCTCTGAAAGCAGACTTTGAGGTAAAAATAGTCTCCAAAGCTAAGGATAACCACAAAGCAATTTTTAGTTATGTCCACAGACTTAAGGGAAACACCCAACAATGTGCAGAATTAGGTCTAGATGCCATTACCTATATTTAGGTGGAAGACATAACAAATTTGCTGGCTGATAAATTCAGCTCAAATTTCACCTCCCTATCACCACCATTTCTTTACCAAAAAATACCCTCTACTACCAAATATCAACAAAGAACAGGTTGCTACTGCACTATGTAAAGCTAAAAACATGGCTTCAATGGGGCGTGACAATATACCAGTTTGCCTCTTAAACAGCTTAAATCTGTACATATCAGACCCATTAGGCTATCTTATTTAACAACAGCATCCAGGCTGGCTTTGTCCCGAAAAAGTGGAGGACAGCAACAGTCATCCCTCTGCATAAAGGGAGACCATCCACTGACCCAGAAAATTACAGACACATATGTTTGACTAGTCTTATATGTTAGATCATGGAGAGAATAATCATGGACCTGATAAATAATGAAATAGGAGACCTCCAAACACTGGACCTGACCCAGTTTGGCTTTGTCACGGGCAGGTCATGCATACTGAATCTGGTGGATTTCTTTTAGAACGTCACTAAACCCATGAATGAGGGTAAAACAGTACATACCACCTACCTCGACCTGGTCAAGGCAGTTGACACAATTCCTCACTCAAGTATTATCTTAGGGAACTGTGAAAAAATTCCTATGTCACCAGATGAATAGCAAATTTGCTCATGCACAGGGCACATGTGAATCCAGATCCAGCAAGAGGTCAGTTACAAGTGGTGTGCCACAGGGTTCAGTACTGGGACAACTCCTGTTCAGAATAAACTTTTCTGAAATGAAGGCAAATGTGGAAGGCCTCTGGCAAAGTCTGTTGAAAACTGCAAGTTGGGGGCAATCATTGAATCCTCAAAAGATGTAGATATCCTTCAGGAGGGTCTACATCAGACAAACGATTGGTGCCAGAACCATGTCCTAAAACTAAATGCAAAAAAATTAATTATCTTACACTTTGGGAAGTCAAATACCCCTGCAAATTAAAACATCAATAACATGTCCCTTAGAGTGGACTCAGAGTTAAGACATCTTGGTACAAGATAGATAGTAACCTGAACTCTGACTGCCATGTGTCCACAGTGGTGAGGAAATCCTTTTATTTGGCATAACTTATAAGTAAAGGTATGGCATCCAGATCCAAGGAAATTATAGTCCCACTGTACTCACCCCTCATTAGACCAATAAACTAATACAATGCACTAATTTGGCATGTACTTAACTAGGCCCTTATAGAAGCTGGAGTGACCTTGGAGGTTCCTCACAAAGACAATACAGGGTGTAAACAGAACTATGCAGATAGACTAAAAACCCTATCCCTGTACTCTGTCTTCTACTGAATATTAAGGGATGACCAATGCCTGATCTACAAGGCGCTATGGAGCTGCTACACATCAACAAGTCAAATAGTACAAGGATCAGCTGATCTAAGGATATAAACTTACTCAGCGGCACAAACAAAACATGCTGGAAAGACAGATATGTGTCTCAGAGATTGCTCCTTCTTTGAACAGGTTTCCTATTCACATTAAGCAGAGCCCTTCACTGGCCCTCTTTAAATACAGTTTGATCAGTGGATGGAGAATTGCAAATTCACACCTGGGGTAGTACATATATCCCTTATGGACAGGGGCAATCTGTAAGATACTCAATGAACAAGAACAAATCCATGTAATCCTCTTGCCTCTAGGGGCAATATATTGTGTGAAATCTGGTTATATTGGCTAGACTTGTAAATTCCCTTAAGCTGTTAGCCTAGTAATCTCAAATGAACCTATAAACCAATGAACCTATAAACAAGTTTATTGCCATGAGATTAAACCCCCCCCATCTATCTAGAGGATACAATAGTGAACAAGAGCTACTGCAGAAGTCTGACTTTTGCAGTGTGAGACTGCACTTTATAGAGGATGACATCAGTGTGATCTCGCAGAGAAGATGATGCTGGTAGATGGGTCTGACTCTGATGTAGAATCAACCTGCAGTGTAAAAGAAATTCCAGTCTACTAATTTATTGAAGGCAGCAGTTAAAGTCATATTTACCCAGCTATAGACACACACACACACACACACACACACACACACACACACACACACACACATGCATGCACACGCACACACACACATACACACACACACACACACACACACACACACACACACGTTGACTGCTGTGAGATTAGAACATCCTACCGATCTACTGACACAATCTAGAGGACACAGTATGTAATGCAAGTGCCATCACAGAAGTCTGACTTTTAAACTGTGACAGTACAGTGCAGGTAGTATTAGTTTCTTAGTCTGCGTCAGAGAACATATTGTGATGCTGAAGGTTTTGTGCAAATCCATATTTGTTGATATGATGGAATAAGTGCAATGTTATGATCAACAATGCATACATACTGCTGACTTATGTCAGCCATGATGTCATTATTGTATATTGCAGAACTGAGAGTGATATCTACCAACCTGTCTTGTGTTGATGAGACACACAGGCATGTGAAAGATGAGATGGGCAATGACTTATTCCTGGATCATCAGATTATGATGATGGTATGTAAACCTTACTGAATGGTGCTGATATTACCAATGGTATGTGCACATGCATAAGCAATACGGACTGTCATTACCAAGCACTACTTAATATTTCAATACAGAAAGGTTAAAAAAATGGTGATTTATGTGTTTCAAGGCTGTATGTGATCGTATATCATTTGTAAGTGTCAGTGCTGCACCACTGTAGACTCAAATATTCAGAATGAGGTGTCAGTTAAGCACACAGATCACTGCATTTCACATAAGTACATTAGACAGTTTCCATGTAATGAAGTCATGTAATCCTTTAGCAATACTAATTTCTGTTCCAGATGTCTTCCTAAAGTACAATGCTGAGAAACGTATATGTGTGGATGTTGGAAAAGTGTTAGAGTATGCTGAACTTGGACTGTAAAGTAACAGTATTTAGTGCTGTCCACTGGTGCTTCTTGCCAAACCTTGCACAAATACGAATCATAGAGGAAATATTGTGATTCTGACTTTATGTACAACAGGTCTGTTTTATCTTAACATGTTACATACATATGCTCCACATGTTGTATTAGACCTTTCCATGTTAGCTTAAAAGCTCAATTAAAAAATGAAGTGTTGTGCTTCCTTCTCCATTTGTCCAGAGGTACACTGAGAGCCAACAGGCTTACTAAACTAATGTATTTCAGCTTTTCCCAGTTAGGGGTCACGACAGTGGAACTCTGGTTCACTAATAATTGGCAGTGGATTTTTACAGTGCCGAATTACCAGCCCGATGCCCAACCTTCATAAAAGGCACACCCATTCACGCACACACTTACCTTCATGTCTTTAAACTTCACTTGACCATGGGGACTGTTGACAGAAAAAGTGAAAAACTTAAATTTGGTATTACTTCTACAGTGCAAATAGGCTTAGTAGTGATGCACAGCCATCAGCCATCAGCACTCTGGATAGTACTTGATGGAGAAAATCCACCTGTAAACTTAGTTTTCTATGTTGCCCAAAGTTTAAGCTCATCAAGCTAAAATATAGAGCAGAGTTTGATTCCAGTATGAAGATCTTTTTCCAAAGAGAGTCAGACTGTAATTATTATAAAAGCATCCTATCATGACTTTAAGAATACCTAGGAATGTTGCAATATTATGGAATAACAGACTTCCTGTTCCTAGAATAATAAATACATACCAATATAATAAAGGTATGGCAGTATCCATCACAATAGAATTTAATAGTAACATATTTATATTATTAAGCATATATTGGATTCCTGGCTTTGGACTTAAAACAGCACAGCAACATATAGAACACATTACTCAATTTTCAAAAAGCAACACGATTCTAGCTGGTGATTTTAATTGTATATTTGATAGTAAATACTCTACCTTTACTGGAAATAGGAGGATTTCATCCACTGCCAAGTTATTAAAATAATTTACTGATTCCTTTTGTTTGAGAGATATAAATAACTATGCAGATACTGAATCATTATTCTATACTTTTTTTTCTCACAGGCACAACTCATTTTCAAGGATAGACAGAGTTTTCATTTCTAATAATTTAGTTGATTCTTTATCTGATGTTAAGTTGATTGCATGTCCCCTCAATACCACTAAAGACACTTCCGAAATGTTCATATGGGATGCAATGACAGCCTACTTATATGGTAGGATAATTGATTTGTATAAAAAAAAGAATTACATGGGATAAAGAGTTAAAAGAAATTTAAACAAAACTTGATAATTTGAATCTACTCATTTGAAAAAACAAGGAAGATAAAACTATTAAAAAACATATAGATTCTTTAAATAAAAAGTATCTTGATATTTTAGATCATAAGATAAAGATTAGTTTAGAGAAGTTTAAATGTATTACTTTTTCATCAAACCCTAGATCCATAAATATGCTTGCCAACAAAATTAAAAGAATGAATAAATTTAATCACATTAGGGAACTTTATTCACCTCAAAAAAAAGAAAAAGGTTTCTGGTCTTTATAACATATTAAATGAATTTAGATAATTTTTTTTCTAAACTTAATCAGTCTACTGAGTTAATAAACCCCATAACTGATATAAATTCTTTCATTAATAAAAACACAAAAAAAGTTAACTGTTCAACAAGTTGAATCATTAGACAGACACATAACCCTTAATGACATTCAAGTACAAATTAACAAATTAAAACAAAACAAAGCCCTGGGTAATGATGGTATCATCCCTGAAATTTATAAAATGTTACCTACAAAATCTCTCTCGATTTTACAGTCAGTTTTCAGTATAGTCCAAACTAAAAATTTAATTCCAACATCGTGGACATATACCTTTATCACTCCTATTCTCAAATAGGATAAAGATCCTACCAAATGCAATTCATACAGACCGATTTCTTTATTAAATACAGATTACAAAATGTTTATGTCTGTTTATGCAAATAGACTCAAAAATGTCCTTCCTAGTTTAGTAGACTCTGATCAAACTGGCTTCATTATTAACAGAACCTCATATGACAACATTAAGAGAATATTAACCTTAATAGAATCAGTTAATAACTTTAAAAATAACCTAACTATAATTAGCTTAGACATAAATTGTGCTTTTGACACAATAAACTGGGACTATTTATTTATTCTACTTGGAGAACTTAACTTTTCCAAAAAATGTATAAATCTTATTACCCAACTTTACACTGGTTGTCAAGCATATGTCAAAATAGGTTCCTATATTTCACAATGTATACCCATTGAAAAAGGAACCAAACAAGGCTGTCCATTATCTCCCCTTTTATTCACCTTAATTATAGAAACATGGGCTAATCTGATCAGGGGATAATACTAACATTAATGGTTATGATTTGGGTTTTAATGAAACATCAAAAATAGAAATGTTTACGGATGACATCTTGATTACTTTGGGGGGTAAAAATCCCACCTTGACAGAGTTATTTATTAATATGGACAAGTTTCAGAAAAAACTCAGGTCTTAGATTTAATCATAATAAAACACAAATTATCTTAGTTGGTCAAACAAATTTAACATTCAAGATCATTTTAAGAAATATGTACCTCAAACTCAACAAATAACATATCTAGGTATAATTATTTCTAATAACTTAAAAGATACATTAAAAATAAATTTCAACAAAAGTATTCAAATAATAGAATCTCTAACAAGCTCATGGTTAAAAATAAGATTCTCAATGGAAGAAAAGTTGTCACTTATAAAGGTGGTTCTACGTCCTAAAATCTTGTATATAATACAGTCTATCCCCGGGATTCATGAAGCTCGGCGCAAGGCCGGCGTAAGGCCTGCGCCGGCGGTGCATGGACTATCCGGCGCAGTAGCGCCATATACATATTAATGAGAGTGCACCGGAATCACAGACACGTGCGTAGTGTACGTGAGCGAGCCCAGGTAGGATGCGTCTGGAGGCGTGTCTAAGCCGGCATGAGGTGAGCAACCTAATGTGCTGACAGCCACGGTCCGCCCACAATAGTAATGGCAGCAGCCAGGTCCTGTGCAGAATGAAACGCACGTACAGTATGCAACATAGTCCCCGTCCCAAATTAACGGAGAAGCAAATAGAAGCCACGAAGGCATAAGTGTACCCGTACAAGGAGCAAAGGATACGCATAAGACCGCGTTCGTACAGCAATGCACTGTCAGTGTTTACACTCAGAGAAGGTGTACAGCCGCATGTCAGCGCCGCACCGACATAGGAGCAGCGACTAAGGTCACCACCTGTCCCACTTTGGTTGGGGCAGTCTCTCCATGGACAGTTGTGTCCCAAAAACGTATTAGAAATGGCTGATGTGCTACGATTGTAGGACACAATGATATCCGTATTTAATGTAATGGTAGCATGAATTGGTTATTTCTGTAACAGAAATACCTAAATGACACAATAAACAGAATAAGCAAGGAAATTGCCACAATAATAAGCATATTATTTAGGCAAACAAGTGAATTTCTATGCTATAGAGTGACCGTTTGTATGTGTCGGCCTGTAAAGTCAGATGTGAGTCCCGGAAATATCCCAGATCGGAAAATGGAAAAGGTGGAAACCCCAGTAGCGACATGGGCATGGTCACCAGGGTTACCTGCTGTCCCAATGTGCCATGGACAGTCCCTGATTGGACAGTCGTGTCCCTGCAACAATCGTAAAATGGAAAATGACCTCCGATCCCCTGCCACGCAAATTCCGCAATATACATGTAAATAGTAGCATAAAACATATACATTACGATATGGAACACAGACATGGCATAAGAAAATAAATAAGGAACCCAACCGCTTACAGAATAAGCTCATAGTATGGCAAACAAGTGAAGTTCTGTCAACTGTACTAGCCCTGGGTATGTGTAGTCCTGCAAATTACGAAGTGTCCACATAACATGCCCCACTATGGGCATTGGAAAAGGTGCCAACCATAATGGTCACAAGCAGTAGTGACAGTACATAGCCGGGTAGCTGTGCTGACATAACAACAGTAAGGAAGCAAGATACCTCAAACACAGGCAAACATGTGCATAGCAACATATCCCAGACCCAGCAACGTCTCTGTTGCATACACTGGATGGTGTATGATGAAGTGTAATATCCAGAAGCAGAACCCATGCATTCGGATGTACTACACAATAGCCTCATTGTACATGTCAGTCACACCCATGTATACCCCTGCACCCAAACCTGCTGGCATCCGTGTGCAGCTATACAACCACACACAATGTGCATACCTGAACTGTGGTAAGATGTTTGTGTTAGGCAATGCCACGCGGCAAATCATTACCCACATGTCACCAACCCACCGCAGGTACAGATATGTAAATGGCTGCATGTGAATGTGTCAGCAGAATGTGTACATCTGGCATGTAGTATGTACCCGTCCAAACCATCTAGGTTTGCATACGACACGGTGCACATAACTGTACACATGTGGACAAGTCGGGTCGTTGGACCACCGCATCGATGATTATCTTTGCAGTGAAGTCGATCACATATAGCGGAACAGGTGCCTACCACACAGGACGTCCTAACAGGGTGCTACAGGCAAAGAAGGAGAAACTGGGACATCACATGTGGAGATTAGCGTAGCTGGACGGACAAATACACACGGTCAAGGTAAAGGATGGAACAACATGCATATGGCCGGATGGATGTTGTTCGTAAAATATATAGAAACACATATGAAGTTCCAGTTTACACTCGAAATACTATATAATGTATTGAATTGTACCGTACAATATGGCAGTAGAACTAAGCCTGCATGTAATTGGTGAAGCTAAGCTGTACTGTGATGGAATTCTGAACGTGGCAGTAAGCAGTACAGCAGGCTCATGTCTGTCATCATTAATTATTTGCTGGGTTACAGAACAATAAATGTATGTACATGCATAACAGCACTCCTTCCCCAGAGGAGGATGGCCTTGTGAGCTCAATCGAAGATAGCAGTACAACTCCTTACCAGAGAGACAAAGCAACGTATTAAGAAATTAACTGTCCACTGTATCGTAACAGTCTAGGGTCCTTGAAACAGCTACAATCACAAAAGGATACTGTAATGTACAAGGTGCCTTGCAAGGCTGTGTTATTCCCATGGGAAAACAATTTAAAAGCACGACCCCAGCACCCACGTATGTATAGACAATTGCGGACCATAGTGATGGAAATGCCCTGTGACCGACCATGTCAGTAAGGTGGGCAAAAGCTGATTGTAAACACTATATAAAGAAACTGCTTACTGTATAGAGTCAGACAAAACTCTCATACTTGGACTGTATATTATTTAGCCTGCCTGTGTACACTACTAAAACGTTCCGAACCCGAGCCTCCTGTGTTATCGGCTGTAACTTAGAAAAGCCTACTGATAACTACAGTCTGGTTGTAACAACTTATTTCACATTGTGATCCTTGTAATCCGGAATTCCCTTGGTAAGCTACAGGTCAGAGTGCATGGCTGGTTAGACATATACGCTGGAGAATATGCATAAATGGTTCTTCTTGAATGAAAAGACCTCCGACTGAATTGTTGTGTGTAAAGAGGCTGTTTACTGTCTGATCTGTGGCTGAAAAGTGGAAAACTGGATCCCAAGAAGAAAACGTGCAGCCTTAAACAGGAGGCCCAGGTAAGGAGTGTCTGCCTTTTTGTGTCTATTGTAGATCAGGGACCAGACTACATTGTGTTTCTGTTAACAGTAGTGATATCGGGTCGAAGACCTACCCACATACTGTTAAATCTGAACATAGGTCAAGGGAACACACAGCAGAGTAAATAGTGATTGTAGACACTACAGTGGATACAGGGAAGGAGACACACGTGTTATGACAGAAGGGTACGTAGCAGTCGTGTAGAGGATATGGGAGATTATTGAAGCAACAGATCATGTGATCCGCGTTTGACGGGTGGCGTGAAGAATATGCAATCGCAGAGAGCACATAATGTGAGTTACGCAGCAAAATGGGGTAATAAATATGACATTGATGGTATATTAGGCAACATATCATTACTGAAACATTGTAATCCCTGAAAATTTGATGCATATGTTCCAAGGTAAACACCTGTTCCACCCTGAGAGGGATATGCCCTCTCTGGCCAGCCGTGTCCTGTAAATAAACCGAACAAATGTCAAATGTCCTGATATCTCAGGACAAACATTTCCCAGATATATATCAAGATGGTAGCATAAAACAGTAAATTTGTATGTGGAACAGCAAAATATAATAATAAACAGAATAAGCAACTGAAATGCTACAACAATTGGTCGCTCTCCTGGCAAAAGTGAATACCTGTCCTATGTACTGGCCGTGGGTATGCATTTTCCAGGCAAATTACACGTTCTGAACACTAATGTCCCACATTGTGCATTGGAAAAGGTGGCAGCCCTAAGATGTGCAGGCGACAAAACAGCGACAATTGGGTATCCGTCATGCACATCGGTGGACTGAGGTAGTGTACCGAAGGGAATAGAACACTACAAATGGCTAAGCATCATACGTACACAGAGAAGATCATAATACAGTAGTACCGATCGCCCCCCCCCCACAACACCCTACCACCTCAGATACCACATGCAGGATATTAAGCGGGAGGGCAGGCTAGTCCCCACACATTATCCTGTGGCAACAGAGGTAGCACAACGAACAAATGTAATAGAAGCTATTGAAACCACATCCCGAACACGTAACATACCTAGGGACACCTGAGTAAGAACACAGTACTAAAACAGAGTGAGGATATCTGTCAATTAATTGAAGTACCGAACCATCATGCAGGACAGGAAGGCCAGGACCCAACCCCGTGGCGTATAGACCGTGGACACCAGAAGATATCTGCAAAGTCAGAGAGGGAATTCCCCATCCACAAAGTAATCGCTATTCACCATGCAATACCCTGTATCTCCTGATCGGAAACCAAAAGGGAATGGCGGATGGTACAGTATGTATAAGCTGTAAATCATGTAAGAATACTTAGGGTAGTGTTGGTGCCAGACCCACACACTATATTCAATGCTATGAACATGCCACAGAAGTATCTTACCGTGGTACATATAAGCTATGCTTACTTTGCAATACCTATACATCCACATAGTCCGTATTGCTTTGCTTGTACAGTCAGGGTGACAGATACAGCCATACCCGGCTATCGCGGGGCTACTGTGAAAGTACAACGATATTCTCACAGGGGATGGCTAGCTACATTCGGTGTCAACTCCACCCGGGCCAGTCAAGCTCCACTTTAATTGGATGATATTCTGCTTGCGGCCCCTACCCAGCAGCAATGTATGGAAGATACAATAGCATTATTGAGATAATCAGCAGAACAGGGACATAAAGTAAGCAAGCATAAATTGCAACTACAGAGAATACAGGTCAATTACCTGGCATATCTGGTATCCAAGTAGGGTAGAACATCACATGACGATAGGAAGGTAGCAATATAATAAGCACCCAAGCCAACTAACAAGAAGGGAATGATGTCGTGTCTGGGCCGACTAACACATGTTAAATCTGGATACCAAACAATGCTGTGGAATCCGCTGTATTGTTTGCCTTAACCTTTAATACACCTATGGCAGCACAACACATAGTACACGCGATTACAGTAGCAGAAACAGCGTTATGCAGACTAGAACGATTGATAGCCTCAACAGCTGTAGTAGGTCTCGTGAATAATCATAACACATGTTGTCAGACCGTAGATTGTAAGCGGAGATATATGGCGTCAGTCTTGATGCAACAGCAGGGAAGTAAGCAACGCTAAATAGCTGACTACTCATTGCAGTTGGACACTGTGGCATGGTCAGTGCCACATTGTGTACAGGCAGTTGTTGTAGCACCCATGGCAGTACAGGCCCCGGCCGTAATGTTACTAGACCACCCTCTCACTGTGAGAATGTGTCATGCAGTTGCGATCAATCTGCTGCAAGAGAAGATAGAATTCCTGACTCGTGCTAGACATTTGTCATGTCTGACCATACCACTGAGTCAACCTCACATGGTGATTGAGCGTTGTACAACATGAAACCTATCAACGTCACGTCTGACACCTGTGTATGGCACACCACACAGTTGCCTATACGAAATGGATTAAATAACTACACACAGACATGATAACACTGATATACCCTGAGATGATGCAGAGGTGACAGTTAATGTGTACGGATCATGTAGACAGAGTCCTACAGGAACGAATGAAGTAGTTTATGCAGTAGTTATTGATAATGACATTGTAGACGGCCAAACCCTGCAGCATAACGTGTCTGCTCAAGCAGCAGAATAGATAGCTTTAACACGTGCTTGTACTGTAGCGGAAAAATGATGTGTGGACATATGTCCCGATAGTCATTCTGTTGTCTGTGCAGTGCATGTTTATGAGCAGCAGTGGAAGAATAGGGGAATGATAACATCCACGGTAAACCGATTAATCATGCGCATACGAACCTGAATGCATTAGACTACATGCAGTTACCCACTGAAGTAGGTAATTGTAAATGTGCAGGGCATAGAAAGCAACAGGATAACAGTAGGAAAGTTGAGGCATGAGCTCATGCACCTGCAAAACAAGCAGCGTCACAGTTGGAAAGTGTCTGTGTGAATGAGGAATGACAAACCTCAGACTGTTTAGATGTAGAAACTGTACAAACAATGCAAACAGCAACTACAAAAGCAGAAAAGCCGACGTGGTTATGACGAGGAGCAATCCTTGAACACGGACTGCACATATCCACAGTGATAAAGCCAATATTAACGTCTAATATATTCAGATATGCGGCTTTGTGGAGCCATGGGTAGAGACATGTCTCAACAGGGGGGATGGTACATTTGGTTAACAGAATACCCCTAACATACGGAATTACGAACCACATACAAACCTCATGAGCAGCGTGTCACGTTTGCCGTAGATATCATGCACAGGGAGTATTTAAACCGAAGGGAGTGAGTTTACCTACACCACCCTAACCGTTCCGTACTATTTGTATGGAATTCATACATCTGCATAAATGTGAAGGGAACAAATACTGTTTAGCGATTACACATATATATAATCAAAATGGGTAGAAGCATTCCCAACCAGTAATCCGGATGCAGCAGCAGTGGCAAAGGTGCCAGTAAAATTAAGTATCCCTAGATCTGGCATGCTGTAAAGAAGCTACAGTGACAATAGAACACATGTAGTTAACCAGACAATCACGCTACCTGGGGGATTACTTTGTATTACCATGAATGTCAATTGCATGTACAACCCACACTCAGCACGACTGCCGCCGCAGAATGGGATCCCGAGAAATAAGTAGAGGAGTTTGGTGGGTGACATCCAGACGAGTTACATGAGCTGTCTACCTCTAGCATTGCTGAGCATGACAACAGTTCCAAATGTAAAGTGCTGCACCCACTTCAAAGTAGTATGTGGAATGGCATATCATGTGCCAGAGTGGAAAGCTGTCATGCCTGCAGAGCCGGAGGTCGATGACTCAGTAGTAGGTGACATGAGAGGATTGTTAACTAGTAACACTGTTCCTCAGTTAAAGTCTGTTACAGATAAGAGCAAGCGAAGACGGAAGCATAGCTGACACCAGTATCCTGTGTGTATGTCACTGTTATCCAAAGAACATTATTGCCAAGTGGACAGTGCGAATGTCTGTACCGGGTACTGTTGGCAACGCCTACCGCAGTAAAGTTTGCAGAGAGGTCGTCCTGGGTCCACCTCACATTTCTCAAACTGGTAAAGGATATCAAGTCTGATTGACATCTTGTAGCTGATATACCAAAGAGCCCGAATCACCCGGCGAAGACTGTATAACAATACAAAGTAACCCCAAAGACATTTATGTTTGCTGTCCTAATGATTATACACCTATTAACCATGTTTGTGTTTACGTTACAATTTCCGGGACCTTACCTGCATATAACTACACGGATACAAATACTGATACGTGATGAACTGGCCACAGAGTGTCTTCCACACTTCAACAGATACCTAGGCATGATGCGTGTGCATATAGAGACTAGGAACACGTTAAATTGCTGTGTTTGTACTGCCATACCTACATCATATGGAGGACTTCCGATGCATGTTGTCCCCTTGGGGATAGATTGAGACTTGTGAATATCTACACTTTGATACAGGTTCTGTGAGATCACAGGACAACGTGGCAATGTACTTACCTGTTACACAAAAAGGAATTGTATGTTATCATAAACATGGTACAGTTTCAGTTGGTGGGAGTATTTGTAACATAACTGTGTCTTACGAATGTCATATAACAGCCAAAGATCACAGTACTACTTGTAGCACCATTCCTAATTTGTATTTAAACATCATGAAAACAATGTTGAAGGATGTGCAGAAACATCCTGAATTGTATAAACAGTCCTCTGTTAGAGACAGGAATTTGTTACATGCAGAGGTAACCCGCATCAGTAATAAAGTAGAATATAGTTATGTTGTTTGTGGGAAATAAGCATAGCAATGGTTACCTGGGAATTGGTCCGGCAGTTGTTATTTGGGTTATCTGGCTCCAGTCACATGACATACTGTACAATTGCCTGTGGGTGCGAAACGAACTATAACACATATAGCTCGAAGAACTGGGAACACAGTCGAGAAACCTACTAATCCAGTGGGTGAAATGGAAGCTGTTCTGACATGTCAGTCCTCTGCAAGAGATAAAGGAATACCGATTCATATGGACTTCAGTGACAGCGTCACAACCTGGGCTGGAACACCCCCAGCTTCTGGAGTAGTGAAATCAATCAGGGAACAGAGGAAGTTATCAAAAACTGTCGGAGGAAGGATGAATGTGACTTCCCGCTCCTGAACATGTGACTGATGAACTGGATGCAATGAGAACTGTTGTGTCACAAAATGTAATAGTGCACGACTGCACCGTGGCGCTGAGAATTGGTACGTGCGCGCTTACTGAAGAAGATCGCTGTGTCCAACTACCACATGAAGAGACCAAAAGCAACGCCCACCTACAGGTAATATAGCAGGTGTCATCCATGGCGGAACCAGGCCCAAACCCACTGCCGAACCATTTCCACAAACCATTGGGTGGATGGGGTCAGTCATACTGAATATCATGATTGCCATTTGTGTTGTTCTGCTCATATTAGGAGCATGTGTCTAGTGCGGGATACTGTGCATGTAAGTATTAGTCAGGGACTCTGGCAACATACCTGTACCCGAGACTATGGATCAAGACCTGTAGTGGTATTTGTCAATAGAAAATGCAATCCTACTTGCAATGTACATCAAATTACTTGCCTAGTTAAACGTTCCACAGAGGAAGACGCCAGGGAATGAAATAATGTTGTATATGTCTCTGGATAGAGTAGAAGCAATCAAAGGAGGGAGAATGTTAGCAAAATACATATTTAAACATAATATGACGTGCAACTTTAGAAGCTAATAGTGTATAATGCATATTATTCTACCTGACAATATAGCAGTACAGCTTCTCATGCATGTAATTGCTTGTAGTGTTGCTGCAGTGTGATTGAACCCTAACCCTAGCAGTAACCAGTGTAGCAGGTGTATGTCAGTCAGCATTAGTCATCTGCTCGGTTACAGAATAATACATGTATGTACAGGTATATCTGTCATCCTTCTACTGAGGAGGATAGGCTTGTGAGCTGTAACACAGAGTACAGCTGCTCAGCAGAGAGACACAGGAACCTAGTAGGACACGGAGTGAGGACTGAATATGAACAGTGTTGGAACCGTGTCAGAGCAGAACTTACCAAAGTACAGTCTAACTGAATATGTGGCTCGCAAGGTTGGGCTATCCTCATGGGAAAACATGTAATAAGCATTACCTGAGCACTGTTGTAGGAATACAATGTTCTGTACTCTAGCAATGTAAATGCCTTGTGACTGACAACATCATTAATGTGTGCAAAAGATGATAGTATACAGAATGCTCATACAGATGTAACATGTATAGAGTTGAACAAATGTCTAAACTTTGACTGCATACTCCTTTGCCTCCTGCTGCACAGTAATAAGATGTTATTAATCCCAGCTTCCTGTGTTAATGAGTGTCATGTTGAAAATACGAATGAGTGTTACAGTTTGATTTAAAAGACTTAATTGACAGATGTTTACGTTCTAGCATTGGAATAGGTCAAGACAAACATCACAATGTCCATGTGTACCACATACACACAGCCAGTAACACGCAGTAGTAGTGCAT